>NC_057799.1:114803446-114962574 GCF_018294505.1 Triticum aestivum
ATCGGCTTCAGTTAGCAGCAGTAGCGAAGGAATCGCTCGATCGGGTTCAATTAACAGCCATCGATCGATCGCTCGGGTTCAGTAACGCGTAGCCTGCAGTGCAATCGCTCGGGTTCAGTTAGAGCCCAACGCCTTGCTCGGGTTCAGTTAGAGCCAACGCCTCGCACACACGCGCGTACGTGTACGACAGAAACGTGCATCGCTCGGCCCCCGACCTCCCACCGTAACCGGGAACTCCCCAAAATTTTCATCGCCCTTGCTTCTACCACGGTTTTTTCCGTCATGGACGGCCCAAAGAATGTCATGCAGCTGCGTCTCCGGCCCGCCCAGGACGAAAAGCCCATTTTCTGTCATGTTTTTTGTCATAGAAGTAGGAGCCCACCACATCTATGATGATACCGGGTTTTGTCACAATTATCGTCATAGAAGTGTCATATGTATGACAGAAAAAAATTCCGTTCGGCCCAAAATGTCACGGATGTGCCTTTTTTTGTAGTGGTACTTACTGTATGTTTATTCACCCGTGGGGTTGTTTAATGAATGGAGGGGCGGGGAGCACAAGTGAACAATACTGTAGTACTACTAGTAGTAAGTAGGAGTCGTACAGTAGTCACCTTAAATAGAGAGTTTCTTTTCTTTAATGCCACGTACACAAATTGAAACGCTTGTTGTGGAGAGAAAAAAGATAATCACTCCACTATATATGGACGCAGGGGCCTGAGCGCTTGCTTTACTAGGGTTGCTCTCTTCATTCTCTCATCCTCTCCAGATATAAACAAGACAGCGGTAGCGACATTTTCTCTCTGCTCACCGCTGGTCACAGATCCGGCTGGATCCCTTCGGCCGGTGTGTGTAGAGGACTAAAAGGTGCATCGTTCACGCGGTCATCGCCGCCGAGGGAGGAAACCCGCAGCTGCCGGAGGGGCCCGATCCTCTGCCCGTGCCATTCTCTCCAACACAGCGCCGGCTCGGGAGGTCCTCCGACCCTTCCTCCTCCCTGCCGTATTGTCCGCAGATCCGACCTACCGCCGCCGACATCCCGGCGACCCTCAGGTATAAGTTCCTCGAAAGCGGCCTTGCTCTACTGCCCCAGCTCCCCACGTGTCTGCATGTGCATCTTTTTCTACTCCCATCAGCTCTTCCAAAGCCACCTAAATTTTTAGTATTATTAGAGGTAAAGCTACTTCATGCATTCGAATCAAGGGCTTTGTTCAAACAACGAAGAAAGGGGGGAAAGTTGTAGCATGAATCTAGGACTTGATTCAAAGAGGAAATGATATGGTGAAAGTAGTAGAGACCGGATACCCAACCGGCCTCTTGGTTGAAAAGGGAAATAATGGGAAAACGCAGTACAAACTGGATAAGGAACATATCTATTATTGGTTGAAAAAAGGATAGAAAGTGGCGGCTGGTGGACAAGTCAACAAAGTATGTCCAGGATTAGATTTGCTGCCATCACATAGTAAAAGTTCTCCAGGATTAGATTTGCTGCCCTCACATAGTAAAAGGTCTTAGGATTAGATTTGCTGCCCTCACATAGTAAAAGGTCTCAGGATTAGATTTGCTGCCCTCACATAGTAAAAGGTCTCCAGGATTAGATTTGTTGCCCTCACATAGTAAAAGGTCTCCAGGATTAGATTTGCTGCCCTCAAATAGTAAAAGGTCTCCAGGATTAGATTTGCTGCCCTCACATAGTACAAGGTCTCCAGGATTAGGTTTGCTGCCCTCACATAGCATGAACAAACTCGGCATCACCACTTTATGCCTCCTTGTAGGTACATTGTGCTGATGCGTCCACTGTCGCATGTCCATATACCAACCTTTTGTTGTTGTTAATGTAAGGGCGCATGTAAAATGAAGCGATCACACTGTTACCTTAGGGACATGTCTAACCAGTGTTATTGTTAATCTAATGCCTTGAGTGATAAGATGCAATTAAACTGTGTTACAAATGACACTCTTGCTGTTTTCCCCAGTATGATAAGTAAGTTGCTCCTTTACGCTGCTGAGTGTCCTGGTGTCCCCACGGTCCCATGCCCTTAAACCAACTCTTTAGCTGTTGTTGATTTACCGTGTCTGGTAAACAAGCAATGCCACCATTAAAGTAATCCCATATTTGAGGAATCTCATTGTTGATCGTAATGCTTCTGGTAACATGAAGCATGGCTGACGTTTTAAAATTTCTACTGTCCTTGCGTGATTGCCATGAACATAATTAAGATGCTTCTTTTCATTTTGTATATGTTTCGTATATTCTTATTGACCAGCAACTGTTTACTTTCTATCTTTTTGTGCAGATAGGGATATCCATTTCACCTTGTTGCTATTGTGACCTTTTGGTGAACTGCACAAAATACTTTTTTGGAATGAGTGTCTTGTGCAGTTCAACTAAAATGTTACATGGGCAACATCTCTCAATTTTGGTGGAACTGCACAAAATGGTGATTGGAGTTTCCAAAATCTCCGTCAAATTCTGCTGGTAATCTCGTGCAACATTTTATTAGCCTTTGCAAGATGAGCCGTAGCTAAATGATGCAATCTTTGCTTCATTTCAGGCGAACTGCAGAAAAAGTGGCATGAATTGAATCATCGAGTGGAGCTGCAGGTTGACTTCCACTAGTGCCACTATTATAGTAATCATGCTCTTTATTATCTGCGCTGCGCAAACAGGAATACTCAACTACAGATGTTGTGACGGTCAAGAGCATTCGCCAAGTTCTTCGATTGTATGACATGGCTAGCCAAGATGGATTTAATCCCGATATTCACTTTATCAAAAGGCTCTAATGGGTTGGTTCTGAATCTTGCAAGCTGGGAATCAGTGAGATGTGTAGGCATCTTTGTTGTACTTATTATTTGAATCTTATTTGTTGGTTCTGAATCTTGCAAGCTGGGAATCAATGAGATGTGTAGGCATCTTTGTTGTACTTATTATTTGGATCTTATTTGTTGGTTCTGAATCTTGCAAGCCGGGAATCAATGAGATGCATCTTTGTTGTACTTATTATTTGGATCTTATTTGTTGGTTCTGAATCTTGCAAGCTGGGAAACATGGCATGATGATGCAGAGGACAACAACCATAACAAACAGTTCAAACTTGGTAGTATTATCTTTGTGAAAGTGCGACAAATGTGCTGATCGTGAGCGTCATGAGAATAATAATTCTAATTGTTGTGCATGTTGATCCTGTGGCACTGATAGAACGAGCGAATGCATTGCTTGTTTTAAGTATAAATTTCTATTAAAGCTAATTAAATTTAAGTAAAGTGACCACTAACTCCTGTTATTACAGTACCAATACAGACCCGCTCGTGAACCGACGTGTGGCCGAGGGTGCATCTTCTGCCTTTGGTGTGCAGCGGACGAGGGAGGGGTAGTAACTGTTGTCTCCTGTACACACTCAGCTTACTGTTGAATCCAGTTCCCCAAGAGCTGAAAAACGAACTGCTGCCGCCGCCTACACACTCGTTCACTCGAAGAGACTCCAATGGCGGTCCGAGGGGTGAGCCTACTGGATATGGACTTCAGCAAGGAGTTCCCCTTTGAGTTCGCCGTTCAGTCCTATGGCTGCACCAAGTTGAATGTGATGTACACCAACGATACGGACTCGGTGAAGCTCTGCCTCGCCTCAGTCCTATGGATGCACCAGGTTCTGGAGCATTCGCCCGTTTCATCGGCAGCGCCGACTGCACCTTCGCTACGGTGGAGAGAAGGAAGAACGCGATGATTCGGCCATCTGGTGCAACAAGCTTGTCGACATCCAGAAGCAATACAAGATCATCAGTAACGGGCAGGAGAAGGACTCCGTGGTTGACCTCGCTGAGACCATCATCCACCCCTGATACGCCAACATGAAAGAAGACGACCTGAACACGTGGGAGGTACCTCTGAATCTAGCTTACATAACCTACGCGGCCAAGGACGCATACGCATGCTACGACATGTACAGGTAGATCTTAGAAATGAGGGCGTGTCTGCTTCCCGTAACCGGCGAGTACACGGACAGCCGCAGCGTCATGATCAAGCATGCCAGGAAGGTCTAGATGTTGTACTTTATCTGTTTATAAGCACCTTTATCATCTGAGTGTTTCATGGATTAGCCTATGTGTCGTAATTATCTGTTTTGTCCGAAATATTTCTTTTAAGAACCCATTAACCTGATTGCTTTTTTTAGTGGCTATTTGCTTATGTGTAAACTAGTTCACTTGTCCGTAAAAAAAACTAGTTCACTCGGCTGCCGTGCTTTGAATCTCCTTCCTCCCAACATATTCCCCTCCTCAGGTGGACCCAGCAGGTCTCTGAATTTTCTCCCACTTTCTTTTTCGATGTAAACTGAGTTTTCTCCCAGTACTTTCCCCTAGAACCAACTCAACTATCCCACGTCTAACCTAAAAAATAATAATACCCCACGTACTATTAACTCATCAAATTAAAATGATATTTTATTTCATAAGTTGAAAGTTCTTACAAAATAATAATAATAATTGTTTATATATAACTTGGCAAGTTAACTCCTAGTGACTGCGTACATAAGCTTGCAAAGATTTTACTGACGTGCAATCATGTGTTTATGTTTTTATAACATTTCTTCGTCTAGCCCAACACGATATTTTCACCCAGCCCAGCAAGTCCGTGGATTTCGAGAAAAATGCAGATGGGATTTAAACGGGCTGCATAGATGCTACATCATTGTTTCACCCAGCCCACCAAATGGACTAAAAAAACAAATGGACTGGCTGACATGTGGGCCAGTAGGTCGAAGCCTAAGAAGGCGTTGGATTTACATCCAACGGCCGGCATTCTTCTTCAATCTCTCGTCTTCTTCCCCCAGCGCTGCCGGAACCGCCTGCTCCAGCCTTCGGCGTCCAGCGGTGTTGTTTTGCGCTCCTCAGCGAAACGCTACCCCGCCGACGGCCAGGCCATCCCTCCACTCCGCACCTCCTGTTATTCTCTGCCGAGTGTAGGCCCACCCCGCACCCGAACCAGTCAAGTTTCCCACTCCTCTCTGTCAGCGAATCCACTGCCGTGTCTTCCCCAATCTCCGGGTCGTTCCAGTCTGGGGCCTCGCCGTCGTCCACCGCCTCGGTGCGCTCGGTGCGGCGTGGTCAACATACGAGAGTCATCGGAAGAGGACTGTACGTGGAGAGCCTGACGGCTGGGACCCACGAGGTCCATGGTCGCACGCAAGGAAAGTTCCTCCTTATTACGCACTGTACGTGCACTGTACATGGGAAGGGCTTCTGTATTTCGCGAAAAAAATGTTCCCCCCGCTGACAGGTCGGACTCACCAGCTATATCTTCGCACGCAAGGAAGTGCCTCCTTATTACGCACCAAAAAATGAATACCCCCTGCTAGCTGGGACCCACCATAGTGGGTGGCTGACTTGTGGGCCTACTAAGTTGGCGAGGACGGAGGGCTTTGTCAACTTAGTCAATATGAACGGTTCTAGCTCTAGTGACCGTACGATGTCCATCCAACGGCCATAGTGCTTCTTCAACCTCTGGCTTCTTGCTCCAGCCGCCCAAAGCAGCGCCGGTCGTGCCGCATGCTCCTGCCTCTCGTGGCCGGCTGTGATGCCGCAGAGGCCTCACCGCCCCTACTACTCCCACCGCTGGCCCAGGGTATCCCTCTACTCACCCACACCCCCTGTTATTCTGCGGCGACGGCAGCCTCACGCTGCAGCCGAACCAGTGAACCCTCGTACTCCTCTCCGCGTGGGCATCCACTGCCGCGTCTTCCCCGGCTCCGCCTCGTCCCCTTCCTAGGCCTCGCCGTCGTCCACCGCCTTGGTGCTCTCGGCGCGGCGTGGTCAATTTGGTCAACGACTGACTTCCATCAAAAGAGTACTGTACGTGGAGAGGCTGACAGCTGGGTCCACGTCCACAGCCCAGTTTTTTGTGATTTGCCAAGTAAGTCGCTTTGTCAGGCCTGTTGGGCTGCAAATCTTTCAAGACGAGGAGAGCTTCATTCGGCTGGCCGAGAAAATGGCCTATCAGTAATGAGAAATGGGCTGTACATTTTTAAAACACATCAAACCGGCAATTAGTTTCAAATATCTTTTTTTCATTTCGAGATATTAAATTACATTAATTTTTATGCGTGGAGAATTTGTTGGATTTTATATTGATATACATTTATTTTTAAAATCAGTTTGAATGTGAGTCGTAATTTCGGGATTAAAAACAGTTCGGACCGCACTGAAATATGCAAAATTTCGTATAACTTTTTAACTGTGGCCACAATATGGGCTGTAATGCTAACAAAAAGAATATGGGCTCCAAAAAAACTTAAGAATTAGCAAATGGGTTGTAAATTATTAGAAATAATGGCATATGGGCTGTATGCTGTTTTCCACAGATTTGAGGCTTTCCTAAAAAAAAGGTTGACGCACAAGCAGTGACTGTTGGATGTCCATCGAACGGCCGTCGTGCTTCTTCAATCTCTGCTCTTCCTGCTCCAGCCGCTCAAACAAGCGCCGGCAGGACTGCCTGCTCCCTCCTCCCCGCGGCCGGCTGTGCTGCCGCGCAGGCCTCACCGCCCCACCATACTCCCATCGCTGGCCTAGCCATCCCTCTACTCACCCACACCTGCTGTTATTCTCCGGCGACGGCAAACGAAACAGTAAACCCTCGTACAGTCGTACTCCCCTCCGCGTGGGAAACAACTGCCGAGTCTTCCCTGCCTCCGTGTCGTTCCCTTCCTAGGCCTCACCATCGTCCACCGCCCTGGTGCTCTCGGCGCGGCCTGGTCAATGTGGTGACCGACATGCATCTGAAGTGGACTGTACGTGGAGAGGCCGACAGCTGGGTCCACGGCCACACGCAAGGAAATGCCTCCTTATTACGCGCAAAATAATGATTCCTCCACCTGACATCAGGGACCCACCGGAAGGGCCTCTGTATTTCGCGAAAAAAACGTTACCGCCGCTGACAGCTCGGACCCGCCAGCTATATCTTCGCACGCAAGGAAGTGCCTCCTTATTACGCACAAAAAAATGAATACTCCCCCTGTTAGCTGGGACCCAGTATAGTGGCAGGCTGACTTGTGGGCCCACTAAGTTGACGGGGACGGAGGGCTTTGGCAACTTAGTCAATATGCACGATTCTAGCTCTAGTGACCATACGATGTCCATCCAACGGCCGTAGTGCTTCTTCAACCTCTGGTCTTCTTGCTCCAGCCGCCCAAACCAGCGCCGGTCGTGCCTCGTGCTCCTGCCTCCCGTGGCTGGCTGCGATGCGGCGGAGGCCTCACCGCCCCCTACTACTCCCACCGCTGGCCAGGCCATCCCTCTACTCACCCACACCCCCTGTTATTCTGCGGTGACGGCAGCCTCACACCGCAGCGAACCAGTGAACCCTCGTACTCCACTACGCGTGGGCATCCACTACCGCGTCTTCCCCGGCTCCCCGTCGTCCCCTTCCTAGGCCTCGCCGTCATCCACCGCTCTGGTGCTCTCGGCGCGGCGTGGTCAACGTGGTCAAGGAACGGCTTCCATCGGACGTGGACTGTACGTGGACAGGCTGACAGCTGGGTCCACGGCCGCAGCAAGGAAGTGCCTCCTTATTACGTTCAAAATAACTATTCCTCCACCTGACAGCTGGGACCCACCGGACGGGCCACCATATTTCACGAAAAAAACGTTTGCCCCTGACTGCTGGGACCCACCAGCTACATCTTCGCACGCAAGGAAGTGCGTCCGGGCAAAAAAAAATTATTTGCCTCCCTGACTGCTGGGACCCACCAGCTACATCCTCGCAGGCAAAGAAGTGCCTGACAGTCGGGACCCACCTGGTCGAAGGGTACGTAGCGTTGTCATTCTGGTCGCGAACGTGTACGTACATATATACTGGTGGATGTAGAGGCGCGCACGTGTCGTAGTAGAGGCGCGTACGTGTCGTGGTAGAGGCGCGCACGTAGCATGTACACGTACGTACAGCGACCAGGGTGCAAGAAAGAAAATACGGCCACGTATGTGTACATACGGGCGGGGTCTTGAACGCCTACTCGCGCATACGTACGGCCAGGGCTCGTGTACATGGCTGGGTCGGAACGGAGAAACAGCGTCGTCGTCATGTTCATGGGGAGGCAACGGAATGCGTCGTGTTCATGGGGAGGCAACGGAATGCTCGTGTTCATCGGGAGGCAACGGAATGCGTGGGAGCCAACCGGTTGGGTCGGAACGGAATGCGTCGTCGTGTTCGTCGGGAGGGCTTGGACGGAACAGCCGATGGAAACGAGGCCTGGCGTACCGCAGAACGGAGGAAACAGCCTTGTGTTCGACCGGCCATGTTTGAAACGGGATCCTGTTCATCGGGAGGGGTCTGGCGTACCGCAAAACGGAGGAAACGGACCTCCTACGGTCAAAACGGGAGTCCTGTTGATCGGGAGGGGTGTGGCGTACCGCAAAACGGAGGAAACGGACTTGTGTTGGAGCGCTACGGTCGAAACAGGGGTCCTGTTCATCGGGAGGGGTGTGGCGTACCGCAAAACGGGACTCCACGGGATACTGTTCATCTCCACCGTCAACCCCCTCCAGCCTCCACAGGCTACTGTTCATCCACCGTCGACCTCCTCCAGCCTCCACCTGCGACTGTTCATCCACGGGCTCATATTCATCCAGCCTCCACCACGCGCTACTCCACCGGCTACTGTTCAACCAGCCCTCTCCATGGGCTCCTGTTCATCCACCCCTCCACGGCTACTGTTCATCCAGCCCTCCACCGTCTACTGTTCATTCTGCCCTCCACAGGGTGGTCCTGTTCATCCTGCCCTCCACGGGGTCCTGTTCATCCAGCCCCAACCGGCTCGATCGATCGGGGTCCTGTTCATCCAGAGGCAACACCACGGGGTCCTGTTCATCCACCCCCACCGGGAACTGTTCATCCAAACCCCCGCAGCAACGCTCACTGTTCATCCAGAGGCAGCATCGATCGGCTTCAGTTAGCAGTAGTAGCGAAGGAATCGCTCGATCGGGTTCAGTTAACAGCTATCGATCGATCGCTCAGGTTCAGTAACGCGTAGCCTGCAGTGCAATCGCTCGGGTTCAGTTAGAGCCCAACGCCTCGCTCGGGTTCAGTTAGAGCCAACGCCTTGCACACACGCGCGTACGTGTACGAGAGAAACGCGCATCGCTCGGCCCCCGACCTCCCACCGTAACCGGGAACTCCCCGAAATTTTCCTCGCCCTCGCTTCTACCATGGTTTTTTCCGTCATGGACGGCCCAAAGAATGTCATGCAGCTGTGTCTCCGGCCCGCCCAGGCCAAAAAGCCCATTTTCTGTCATGATTTTTTGTCATAGAAGTAGGAGCCCACCACATCTATGATGATACCGGGTTTTGTCACAATTATCGTCATAGAAGTGTCATATGTATGACAGAAAAAAAATTCGTTCAGCCCAAAATGTCACGAATGTGTCTTTCTTTTGTAGTGTTGCCTTGCGCTTCGGCTTCCCTCTTCTACCCTACTCAGTGTGGCCGTGGGCGCGGCTCTGACTGCCCGTGCACAAGTAAAGGGGTGAAAAAGGAGTGCCCCTACTTTTGTACACCGACAGGAGCCCCCGGGCCTGGGCCACACATAAGCGCGACACGTTGTTGGGCCAGGCCCAGAACGGTGCGCGGGCAGGCGGGGCGGATTTTTACCGCGGTAACTTCTTCGCTCGCTTGCGCTGCCCCACGACCCATGTTGAATCCACGTTGTGGAGGGTCGTGCGTGACATGGGGGTCATGCGTGGGGTGGTTCCCGCATGCATGCGTCACGTCACAGTAAAGAGGCGGCTCGCACCTTCCCCATAAAAATAGGAAAACGCGGAGGTGCGGCTCATTTACTAAGCGGACTCGGGTCGCGATCTTCAAGGCGTCCGCGCCCCACGATCACGGGGTGGGGAACGGTCGCCTCACCCGTCCCCTTGATCTCTGCTTGCTCACCACGTGTTCCCCATGCCTTCAAGGTGGCAGGCGGTGGAGGCGGGAAACCAGGCCGTCGCTGATTGGAGCAGCGGGTCGGCCCCGATTCCCTGCGCCCCCGACGGCCGAATTGGTTGAGTGGGGCGGCCGAGCCCCGATCCCGCCCCTTTATAAAAGGGGGGAGGGGGATGGCACCCCCACATTCTATCATCATCCATCTCCTTCCACCTCGTCTCCTTCCTTCCATCTGCCATGGCGAGAGGAGGCGCTGGCCCTTCGACTGTGGCAGCGAGGGTCTCTGCTCGACAGCGCGTCCCTCCTCCCCAAGAGCTCACGGCGGCGGAGCCGGCCACGAGAGGAAGGGGGAGGGGCGAGGCCGAGGTCGCCGTGGCGCTCGGGGAAGAGGGGGACGGGGCGGCCTTGCCTCCGCCGGCGATGCCTTCCCCAATGGAGGGCCACGTCGGGGACCAGCCCCGTCAGTTCTTCATCAGGCTACGGCGGCTACCGCGTCGTCGTCTTCGTCTCCCCACCCCATTTGCTCGGGAAATGGAGCTCGACCCGTCACAGACCCTCATGTTGCATATGAGGGGCTGCGGGAATGGCGGCACGCGGGTCGACGTCGACTTTCCCGCTCCTCACATCATGTATCTTTGTTGTGGATGGAAGACTTTCGCTCGTGTCCACAGCCTGACGGCGGGGCTCGTTCTCTACTTCAAATTAATGGAGAACGGCCTGCTCTCCGTCAAGGTCTTTGGGGACCTTGGAACTCGCCTAAAGTGCTGCGTGGAGAGCTCCTCTGATGATGAAGACTCTTCCTCGAGCGGGAGTGACGAGGAGGACAGCGACAGCGAACACGAGGGCGTCGAGCGGGGCGACGCCGACCTCAACTCCGACTGACCACGTCGTCCCTTCCTCGGCCACGCGCCCTGCCGAGGGCCTTCCTCGTCAAGCTCTCCATTGGCGCGTTCCCTGTCGCCTCCTTGGGTGGCTGGCGTAGGAGGGCCGGGGAAGACGAAGAAGGTGGGTGGCGGGCCATCAACTCGGAGTACGCGGGCACCGACGCCTTCGTCGCGTATTGTCGGCCCGCTGCCTCATCTTCCTGCTCCTCGTACCTCACCTAGGCGTTCTTTTTTCCCTCCTGCTGTCTTGTTCCACCTTCTGAGGAGAGTGACAAGAAAGGGATTACAGGCATCTTATCTCTTTTTAGTCTGTAAGCCTGAGGGCACTTGTTAGATTTAAAACTTGTAATCCCCTTATTCATGTTTTTCATTCCGTAGGGACTGTACCTTTATGGGACGTTTTTTATGAAAAAGGGTTCCTGTCGGGTTCTTTGTGCGTGAGCGAGGCCCATATGCCAAGGAGTAAATCCTTGTTGTTTTTAAGATAAACATTGTCGCCTGGCTACAGCCCTTGCCGTCCCCTTACTTCTTTTGACCATTCTCACACTCTTGGCGGAGGCAGGGGCGAAGTAGAGTTAGGCCTTCATTTGCTTCCTTGTCACCACGACTGCGACCAAGTTCCAACCTAGGGAGTTGTCCTTGGGTACAGGGAAAAGGGGAGCACCGTGGCCTAGGAATAAAACGAGGTTTCATATGTTCCAATTCCGTACGGAAATGCACAACAGGGGATAAAGAACTTATCTGAATCTGCAGCCCCCCGGCATCCTTGGCTTGCCGGGGTTGGATCCTTGTGTCTGCAGCCCCCGGCAACCTTGGCTTGCCGGGGTCGGAGCGCCGGCTTGTTCTCTTTCTTCCAAATAGCTCAGCAGAAACGTCCATGTACCCTGCGAACCAAAGAGGACGGAAAGGAACAGAGAGACGCACACTCGACCTCTATGCTAGGGGTTAGTCGCCGCCAAGCACTATCAACCCTAACCGAGGGAGAGACTTAACCTAGCATGCATGCTAAAACTTAGGGCACCAGCGCTTCATTTCTTTATGCTCAGGGTCTGCGCCTGGCTTTGTACAGAGGGTTGCCGGCAAAGCTTGTACAAAAGCTGGTTTGCTGGGGGGCTTGGCAACTGCGCCTTATGGGTAAAACTTACGAAGATGTTCGATGTTCCAGGAGTTGCTCACTGGAATAGCATCTTCGGTCTCCAGGCGGACTGTGCCAGGCCTGGTGACTCGTATTACCCGATAAGGGCCTTCCCACTTCGGCGTCAACTTGTTGGAATTCTTGGCCGACTGAACGCGCCGAAGAACAAGGTCGCCTTCCTCAAAGCTTCGGGCATGAACCTTGCGGCTATGGTAGCGGTGCAAGGCTTGCTGGTAGCGCGCTGCTCTCATAGCCGCCCGAAGACGATCTTCCTCAAGGAGCGTTGCGTCATCTTGCCGCAATTGCTCTTGCTCAAACTCGTCATAAGCGAGCACTCGAGGTGACCCATATGTGAGTTCCAAGGGGGGACTGCTTCTGCCCCGTATACCAGGGCAAAGGGTGTCTGGCCGGTGGCTCGATTTGGTGTTGTTCTGATTGACCAAAGAACTGCCGGCAACTCATCAATCCAGCGTCTTCCGCTCTTGTGCAGTTTGTCAAAAGTCTTTGTTCTCAGGCCTCGCAGTACTTCAGCATTTGCCCTCTCCGCCTGGCCATTGCTCCGTGGGTGTGCCATGGAAGTGAAACAGACCTTGCTACCGTGGTCTTGGATGTACTGCATGAAGGTGTGGCTTGTGAACTGCATGCCGTTATCGGTGATGACTCTGTTTGGCACACCAAAACGGTAGACTAGCCCCTTGAAGAACTTGACGGTCGACTGCGCTGTCACCTTCCTCACTGCTTCCACCTCCGGCCACTTTGTGAACTTGTCGATTGCAACCTACAAGTACTCAAAGCCCCCGACAGCATGGGAGAAAGGGCCCAGTATGTCAAGCCCCCAGACCGAAAATGGCCAGGAGGGAGGGATTGTTTGAAGGGCTTGAGCTAGTTGATGAAGCTTCTTTGAATGGAACTGACACGCTTCACACTTGGTTACTAGTGCCGTTGCATCCTGGAGGGCAGTGGGCCAGAACAAACCTTGCCGGAAAGGGCCCTCGACCCTATGTGGGAACCACATATGCCTCCGTATATCTCTGCCTCTAGTGCTTCCTCCCGGGGATTGCACTTCAATTTCACACCATTTGGCCTTTTTCTGTACAGGACGTCGTCGACGAACTGGTACATGGCAGACCGACGGGCTACTTTCTCCGCTTCTTGCTGCTCCTTAGGGAGTTCCCCTGTTTGGAGGAATCGGACTGTATGTTGTGCCCATGCCGGAGCCTGGGGCTCGACGGCAAGGACCAAAGGCATTTCCTCTGTCATGGGAGCGGCTATCTCTACGGCTAGGGCTTGACGCCCTCCCAGAGTTCGCGGCCCCATGGCAGGCTCAGTGCCCACGGCAACATCCTTGCCGGCGGCTCCTGGGAGCCCGGCGGGAAAGTACTTGTCGGGGCCTGATTTCCTACGCTTGTTCTGCTCTGTCGATGGTTCAACGGATGGTTGAGTTAACTGAAGCAGAAAAGTACCTGGTTCCACAGGTAGTTTGAGTGCGGCGCGCTTTGACAGGTAATCGGCAGTGTCGTTCTCCACTCGGGGAACATGCTCCGCTTGTATACCGTCAAAACGCTCTTCCAGCTTCCTCACCTCATTCACGTAGGCCTCCATCAACGGGCTTTGATAATCTTTGTTAACTTGCTTGACGACGAGCTGTGAATCACCCCTGACGATAAGCTTCTTGATTCCGAGGTCTGCCGCGATCCTGAGACCGGCAAGCAATCCCTCGTACTCAGCGGTGTTGTTAGTTGACATCTCCCTGGGAAAGTGCATCTGGACTACATACTTGTGGTACTCTCCTGTGGGTGCAATGAGTAGCACACCGGAACCGGCGCCTTCCAGCGAGAAAGCCCCGTCAAAGTACATAACCCAGTTGTGACTTGTTTCCTTGCCGGGGGGAGTGGTCTCCTGGATCTCTTCGTCGGGCGTTGAGGTCCACTCGGCAATGAACTCTGCCAAGACTCTACTCTGGATCGTTGAAGTGCTTTCAAACTTCAAACCAAAGCTTGACAGTTCCAAAGCCCATTCCACAATCCTCCCGATTGCGTCTGGGTTATGCAATATTTGTTGCAACGGGAGGCGGGTGACGACGGTGATCTCGTGGGCTTGGAAGTAATAATGCAGCCTCGTCGAGGCCATAAGGAGGCCGAAGAGCAATTTCTGCACACCGGAGTACCTTGATCTAGCCCCCTGCAAGAGGGAGCTGACAAAGTAAACTGGGTGTTGCATCATCTTCTTCTTCTGTACCACTCCATCAGGTTGCACGGGCCCCGTCCCGCCAGCGTCAGGCTCTGCCGGGGGCCGCACCTTGACGGTACCAGGCCCTGCCGAGGGTAGCCCTGGTTCGTCATCCGCCTGTCCTGCCGTTGCCGCTGCCTCTTCGTCGACCTCCCTCTGTGCCACTAGCGCGGCGCTAACCACTTGGTTCATTGCCGCAAGATACAGCAGCAATGGTTCTTGTGGTTTAGGCGCAACCAGTATTGGTGTAGAGGAGAGGTACTTCTTCAAATCCTGCAGTGCTGCTTCGGCCTTCGGGGTCCACTCCATTGGGCCCGCCTTCTTCAAGATCTTGAAAAAGGGGAGGGCACGCTCGGCAGACTTGGAAATGAAGCTGCCCATGGCGGCAACACAGCCAGTGAGCCGGCGCACATCCTTGACCCGCTTAGGTGCCTCAATTTGCTCAATGGCCTTGATCTTATCTGGATTTGCTTCGATCCCGCGCTGCGACACAAAGAACCTGAGAAGCTTGCTGGACAGAACACCGAAGACACACTTCTCAAGGTTCAGCTTGAGGTTGATCTTGCGCAGATTTGCAAATGTCTCTTCTAAATCTTGTACAAGTGTCGCCTTGTCCTTGGTTTTGACCACTATGTCATCCATATAAGCTTCCATATTTCTATGTAGTTGGGGCTCAAAACCAATTTGGACTGCCCTTGCGAACGTTGAGCCGGCACTCTTCAACCCGAAAGGCATTCGCAAAAAGCAATATGTACCACATGGGGTGATGAATGTTGTCTTCTCTTCATCTTCTTTCGTCATGAAGATCTGGTGGTATCCTGACTAGGCGTTAAGGAATGATAACAGGTCACACCCGGCCGTGGAGTCAACAATCTGGTCAATGCGCGGCAACGGGAAAGGGTCCTTGGGACAAGCCTTATTGATATCTGTGTAGTCAATACACAGCCTCCACTTCCCATTTGCCTTGCGCACCACCACCGGATTGGCCAACCACGTCGGATGGAGTACTCCTCTCACCAAGCCTGCCGCTTCCAACGTCTTGATCTCCTTTGTGATGAACTCTTGCCGTTCCAAAGCTTGCTTCCTGACCTTCTGCTTGACGGGTCACGCATGAGGACAGACAGCAAGATGGTGCTCAATCACCTCCCTGGGGATGTCGGATGCTTGCCATGCAAACACGTCGACATTCGCCCACAGGAAGGTGATGAGCGCGCTTTCCTATTTGCTGTCTAGGGTGGAGCTTATGGTGAAAGCCCCTCCCGTGCCATCCCCTTGACGGACACCTTCTTGGTCTCTGGTGGTGCAGCTCTGGATTTCTTGCTCTTGCCGGTGGAGCTCTCCGGCACGTCCTCGACGGGAGCACAACACTCCGAAGAAGTGCGCTTGCCAGAGTGGGTGAGAGAGGTCTTGCCGGTCTTCTTCCCTCCCAGGGCTCCAGCGGCAGGAGCAAGTGCCTTGGCGGCAGTCGCTGCAACTGCTTCCCGGTAGAGTTGGTCGGCGCAGATCAGCGCGTCCTTCTTGTCGGAGGGGACGGTAATGATGGTCATCGGCCCAGGCATCTTCAGCGTGTTGTAGGCATAGTGCGATGCTGGCATGAACTTGGCTAGTGCCGGGCGGCCAAGGATCCTGTTGTAGGGCAAGGGGATCTCGGCTACATCAAAGACAATCCTCTCCGTCCTGTAGTTCAACTCAAGGTGGTCCTCGGTGTCGAAGATGATAGGCGTGCTGGACCACTTCAGCGGCTTCTGAGCGTCGAACGACGGCTCCGCTGCTATGATCTCACACGCCCACTGCTTGAGCTGGCGGTGAGAGGTCTGCAGCGAGGCACCACCATCGACGCACATGGCCTCCGTAGCCTTCTGGAACTCATGCTCGCCGGACTCATCGTCCTCGTCATGATCGCCATCTTCCTGCTTCTTGTCGCGGCCCCGAGCGGGCCTCTCTTGCTGGTTATCCTTGCCGCGGTGATACGTCTCCAACGTATCTATAATTTTTTATTGTTCCATGCTATATTATATTCTGTTTTGGACATTAATGGGCTTTATTATACACTTTTATATTATTTTTGGGACTAATCTATTAACCGGAGGCCCAGCCCAGAATTGTTGTTTTTTGCCTATTTCAGAGTTTCGCAGAAAAAGAATATCAAACGGAGTCCAAACGGAATGAAACCTTCGGGAACGTGATTTTCGGAACGAACGTGATCCAGAGGACTTGGACCCTACGTCAAGACATCAACCAGGAAGGCACGAGGTAGGGGGCGCCTACCCCCGGCGCGCCCTCCACCCTCGTGGGCCCCATGTTGCTCCACCGACGTACTTCTTCCTCCTATATATACCTACGTACCCCCAAACTACCAGATACGGAGCCAAAAACCTAATTCCACCGCCGCAACCTTCTGTACCCGTGAGATCCCATCTTGGGGCCTTTTCCGGAGCTCCGCCGGAGGGGGCATCGATCACGGAGGGCTTCTACATCAACACCATAGCCTCTCCGATGATGTGTGAGTAGTTTACCTCAGACCTTCGGGTCCATAGTTATTAGCTAGATGGCTTCTTCTCTCTCTTTGGATCTCAATACAATGTTCTCCCCTTCTCGTGGAGATCTATTCGATGTAATCTTCTTTTGCGGTGTGTTTGTTGAGACCGATGAATTGTGGGTTTATGATCAAGTTTATCTATGAACAATATTTGAATCTTCTCTGAATTCTTTTATGTATGATTGGTTATCTTTGCAAGTCTCTTCGAATTATCAGTTTGGTTTGGCCTACTAGATTGATCTTTCTTGCAATGGGAGAAGTGCTTAGCTTTGGGTTCAATCTTGCGGTGTCCTTTCCCAGTGACAGTAGGGGCAGCAAGGCACGTATTGTATTGTTGCCATTGAGGATAACAAGATGGGGTTTATATCATATTGCATGAGTTTATCCCTCTACATCATGTCATCTTACTTAAAGCGTTACTCTGTTCTTATGAACTTAATACTCTAGAG
Organism: Triticum aestivum; assembly: GCF_018294505.1. Classification (NCBI taxonomy): domain Eukaryota; kingdom Viridiplantae; phylum Streptophyta; class Magnoliopsida; order Poales; family Poaceae; genus Triticum; species Triticum aestivum. The sequence continues at coordinate 114,820,602 of NC_057799.1, forward strand.
GCATGCTGGATAGCGGTCGATGTGTGGAGTAATAGTAATAGATGCAGGCAGGAGTCGGTCTACTTGTTGCGGACGTGATGCCTATATACATGATCATACCTAGATATTCTCATAACTATGCCCAATTCTGTCAATTGCTCAACAGTAATTTGTTCACCCACCGTAATACTTATGCTCTCGAGAGAAGCCATTAGTGAAACCTATGGCCCCCGGGTCTACCTTCCATCATATTAATCTTCCAACACTTAGCTATTTTTATTGCCTTTTATTTTACTTTGCATCTTTATCATAAAAATACCAAAAATATTATCTTATCATATCTATCAGATCTCACTCTCGTAAGTGACCGTGAAGGGATTGACAACCCCTTTATTGCGTTGGTTGCGAGGATTTATTTGTTTGTGTAGGTGCAAGGGACTTGTGTGTGGCCTCCTACTGGATTGATACCTTGGTTCTCAAAAACTGAGGGGAAATACTTACGCTGCTTTACTGCATCACCCTTTCCTCTTCAAGGGAAAACCAACGCAGTGCTCAAGAGGTAGCAAGAAGGATTTCTGGTGCCGTTGCCGGGGAGTCTACGCAAAAGTCAACATACCAAGTACCCATCACAAACCCTTATCTCCCGCATTACATTATTTGCCATTTGCCTCTCGTTTTCCTCTCCCCCACTTCACCCTTGCCGTTTTATTTGCCCTCTCTTTTCCGTTCGTCCTTTTGTTTGCTCGTTGCCATGTGCCTTCTATATGCTTGCATCTTTGCTTGCTGAAAATCTATTGATATGGATCCACTTAAAGTGTTCTACTTGGATCATCTTCGATCCTTATGCGCTCGTGCTGAAACCCCAACTAGTCTAGTTGATGGGAAATCTTTAGATGAGCATGCTCATTTTGTGCGTCATCGTTTGTCTGAAAAAGGGAAGCTCTTATGATATCATATAAATAGTTTGCTATGCTATGCTTGGAATCTTTGTGAAATTTGTGATTTTACTTGTTGCTCTATGAACCCTTAAAACACCTTCCCTACCTATGTGAGTTCAATGATAATGAAATCTTATCTTCTTATGCAAAGGGTGTTTATAGTTACTATGATATTGAACAAATTGAAGAATTTGTCGTTTTTAAGGGTGCTCATGAAGTTGCTTCTTTGATTGAAAAGTATGATTTTACTCTCAACAAATCTGAAAATTCCATCATACTTAAATATTGCAATGAAAACTTTGCTCATAATGTCTATGTCCAAGAATTTATTGAAAGAATGACCGTTGCTTTGGAAGAAAATAATGATATGCATGAATCTATAGATAATGATGATTCTGATGATTTGGTTGAAATATCCCTTGATGAACATGATGCTTGCTATTCTTGTGGCCATGATGCCAATATTTATGAAGACGAATTTGCTATAGTTCCTTATGTTAAAAATGAGATCGTTGCTATTGCACCCATACTTGATAGTTCCTTTGATGAAAAGCATGATTGCAATGATTTTACTATAAATTCTCTGGATGTCAATTGTGTTAATAATATGAACCCTAAGCTTGGGGATGCTAGTTTTGCTATGTCTACTACTTTTTGCAATGATCATGATTGGGGTGATTCTTCTTATGATCTTGAAAATTTATTTAAGCCCCATGATGAATATGAGATTGATAATAGTGTTTGCAATAATATTGAAAGTGTGTTTGGAAGAGTGTCAACTTTAGACCCCACATATTTGGAGAATGTTCAATCTTATGGTATTTTTTATAAAAGTGGGTTTGGAGAGGTCATGACTTTAGTTAATGATAACCCCACTATTTTGGAAGAGTGTCAACTTCGCATGCATGTGGATCGTGTTGAAAATATTTCATGTGATAGCTATTTCGTTGAATTCTCTTATGATCCTACATGTAATTATTATGAGAGAGGAAAATGTGGTTGCAGAAATTTTCATGTTACTAAATTACCTCTCGTCATGTTGAGATTGCTATCGTCTCTTTCTTCTTCCTTCCATATGCTAGTTTTTGCTTGCCTTGATAATTTGTTTGCTTATAAAATGCCGATGCATAGGAAGTATGTTAGACTTAGATGTGTTTGTCACATGCTATTTGATGCTCTCTTGGTGCTTCAATTGTTGTCTCTCATGCGAGCATCATTAAAATTATCCATGCCTAGCTAGGGGCGTTAAACGATAGCGCTTGTTGGGAGGCAACCCAATTTTATTTTTAGTTTTTTTTGCTTTTTGCTTCTGTTTAGGAATAAATATTTGATCTAGCCTCTGGTTAGATGTGTTTTTATGTTTTAATTAGTGTTTGTGCCAAGTTTAACCCATAGGATCTTCTTGGATGATAGTTATTTGATCTTGCTGAAAATTCCAGAAACTTTCTGTTCACGAAAATAATTGTTAAAAATCACCAGAACGTCATAAAATATTGATTCCAATTGCTGCTTATCAATAAACAAATTGTCTATGTCTTCCTATTTTGTCTGAATTTTTTGAGTTCCAGAAGTTTGCGTTAGTTACAGATTACTACAGACTGTTCTGTTTTTGACAGATTCTGTTTTTCGTGTGTTGCTTGCTTATTTTGATGAATCTATGGCTAGTAAAATAGTTTATAAACCATAGAGAAGTTGGAATACAGTAGGTTTAACACCAATATAAATAAAGAATGAGTTCATTACAGTACCTTGAAGTGGTGTTTTGTTTTCTTTCGCTAACGGAGCTCACGAGATTTTCTGTTAAGTTTTGTGTTGTGAAGTTTTCAAGTTTTGGGTAAAGGATTTGACGGATTATGGAACAAGGAGTGGCAAGAGCCTAAGATTGGGGATGCCCATGGCACCCCAAGATAATCTGAGGACACCAAAAAGCCAAAGCTTGGAGATGCCCCGGAAGGCATCCCCTCTTTCGTCTACTCCCATCGGTAACTTTACTTGGAGCTATATTTTTATTCACCACATGATATGTGTTTTGCTTGGAGCGTCTTGTATGATTTGAGTCTTTGCTTTTTAGTTTACCACAATCATCTTTGCTGTACACACCTTTTGAGAGAGACACACATGATTCGGAATTTATTAGAATACTCTATGCGCTTCACTTATATCTTTTGAGCTATATAGTTTTTGCTCTAGTGCTTCACTTATATCTTTTAGAGCACGGCGGTGGTTTTGTTTTATAGAAACTATTATTCTCTCATGCTTCACTTATATTATTTTGAGAATCTTAAACAGCATGGTAATTTGCTTAAATATGGAAATTAATCCTAATATGTTAGGTATTCAAGACTAGTAAAAAACTGTCTTATGAGTGTGATGAATGCTAAGAGAAGTTTGATGCTTGATGATTGTTTTGAGATATGGAGGTAGTGATATTAAAGTTGTGCTAGTTGAGTAGTTGTGAATTTGATAAATACTTGTGTTGAAGTTTGCAAGTCCCGTAGCATGCACGTATGGTAAACGTTATGTAACAAATTTGAAACATGAGGTGTTCTTTGATTGTCCTCCTTATGAGTGGCGGTCGGGGACGAGCAATGGTCTTTTCCTACAAATCTATCCCCCTAGGAGCATGCGTAGTGCTTGGTTTTTGATGACTTGTAGATTTTTGCAATAAGTATGTGAGTTCTTTATGACTAATGTTGAGTCCATGGGTTATACGCACTCTTACCCTTCCATCATTGCTAGCCTCTTCGGTACCGTGCATTGCCCTTTCTCACATTGAGAGTTGGTGCAAACTTCGCCGGTGCATCCAAACCCCGTGATATGATACGCTCTTTCACACATAAACCTCCTTATATACTCCTCAAAATAGCCACCATACCTACCTATTATGGCATTTCCATAACCATTCCGAGATATATTGCCATGCAACTTTCCACCGTTCCATTTATCATGACACGTTCATCATTGTCATATTGCTTTGCATGATCATGTAGTTGACATCGTATTTGTGGCAAAGCCACCGTTCATAATTTTTTCATACATGTCACTCTTGATTCATTGCTATCCCGGTATACCGCCGGAAGCATTCATATAGAGTCATACTTTGTTCTAGTATCGAGTTGTAATCATTGAGTTGTAAATAAATAGAAGTGTGATGATCATCATTCATAGATCATTGTCCCAATAAAAAAAGAGAGAGAAAGGCCAAATAAAAAAGGGAAGGCCCAAAAAAAGGGGGGACAATGCTACTATCCCTTTTCCACACTTGTGCTTCAAAGTAGCACCATGATCTTCATGATAGAGAGTCTCTTGTTTTGTCACTTTCATATACTAGTGGGAATTTTTCATTATAGAACTTGGCTTGTATATTCCAATGATGGGCTTCCTCAAATGCCCTAGGTCTTCGTGAGCAAGCAAGTTGGATGCACACCCACTTAGTTTCTTTTGTTGAGCTTTCATGCATTTATAGCTCTAGTGCATCCGTTGGATGGCAATCCCTACTCCTTGCATTAACATCAATTGATGGGCATCTCCATAGCTCATTGATTAGCCGCGTTGATGTGAGACTTTCTCCTTTTTTTCTTCTCCACATAACCCCCATCATTATATTCTATTCACCCATAGTGCTATATCCATGGCTCACGCTCATGTATTGCATGAAGTTTGAAAAAGTTTGAGATTACTAAAGTATGAAACAATTGCTTGGCTTGTCATCGGGGTTGTGCATGATGAGAGCATTCTTGTGTGACGAAAATGGAGCATGACTAAACTATATGATTTTGTAGGGATGAACTTTCCTTGGCCATGTTATTTTGAGAGGACAGAATTGCTTAGTTAGTATGCTTGAAGTATTATTACCTTTATGTCAATATTAAACTTTTATCTTGAATCTTGCGGATCTGAATATTCATACCACAATTAAGAGAATTACATTGAAATTATGCCAAGTAGAATCCCACATCAAAAATTCTGTTTTATCATTTACCTACTCGAGGACGAGCAGGAATTAAGCTTGGGGATGCTTGATACGTCTCCAACGTATCTATAATTTTTGATTGTTCCATGCTATATTATATTCTATTTTGGACATTAATGGGCTTTATTATATAGTTTTATATTATTTTTGGGACTAACCTATTAACCGGAGGCCCAGCCCAGAATTGCTATTTTTTGCCTATTTCAGAGTTTCGCAGAAAAAGAATATCAAACGGAGTCCAAACGGAATGAAACCTTCGGGAACGTGATTTTCGGAACGAACGTGATCCAGAGGACTTGGACCCTACGTCAAGACATCAACCAGGAAGGCACGAGGTAGGGGGCGTGCCTACCCCCCTGGGTGCGCCCTCCACCCTCCTGGGCCCCATGTTGCTCCACCGACGTACTTCTTCCTCCTATATATACCTACGTACCCCCAATCTACCAGATACGGAGCCAAAAACCTAATTCCACCGCCGCAACCTTCTGTACCCGTGAGATCCCATCTTGGGGCCTTTTCCGGAGCTCCGCCGGAGGGGGCATCGATCACGGAGGGCTTCTACATCAACACCATAGCCTCTCCGATGATGTGTGAGTAGTTTACCTCAGACCTTCGGGTCCATAGTTATTAGCTAGATGGCTTCTTCTCTCTCTTTGGATCTCAATACAAAGTTCTCCACGATTCTCGTGGAGATCTATTCGATGTAATCTTCTTTTGCGGTGTGTTTGTTGAGACCGATGAATTGTGGGTTTATGATCAAGTTTATCTATGAACAATATTTGAATCTTCTCTGAATTCTTTTTTGTATGATTGGTTATCTTTGCAAGTCTCTTCGAATTATCAGTTTGGTTTGGCCTACTAGATTGATCTTTCTTGCAATGGGAGAAGTGCTTAGCTTTGGGTTCAATCTTGCGGTGTCCTTTCCCAGTGACAGTAGGGGCAGCAAGGCACATATTGTATTGTTGCCATCGAGGATAACAAGATGGGGTTTATATCATATTGCATGAGTTTATCCCTCTACATCATGTCATCTTACTTAAAGCGTTACTCTGTTCTTATGAACTTAATACTCTAGATGCATGTTGGATAGCGGTCGATGTGTGGAGTAATAGTAATAGATGCAGGCAGGAGTCGGTCTACTTGTTACGGACGTGACGCCTATATACATGATCATACCTAGATATTCTCATAACTATGCTCAATTCTGTCAATTGCTCAACAGTAATTTGTTCACCCACCATAATACTTATGCTCTCGAGAGAAGCCACTAGTGAAACCTATGGCCCCCGGGTCTACCTTCCATCATATTAATCTTCCAACACTTAGCTATTTTTATTGCCTTTTATTTTACTTTGCATCTTTATCATAAAAATACCAAAAATATTATCTTATCATATCTATCAGATCTCACTCTCGTAAGTGACCGTGAAGGGATTGACAACCCCTTTATTGTGTTGGTTGTGAGGATTTATTTGTTTGTGTAGGTGCGAGGGACTCGTGCGTGGCCTCCTACTGGATTGATACCTTGGTTCTCAAAAACTGAGGGAAATACTTACGCTGCTTTACTGTTGGAAATATGCCCTAGAGGCAATAATAAAATGGTTATTATTGTATTTCCTTGTTCATGATAATTGTCTATTGTTCATGCTATAATTGTATTAACTGGAAACCGTAATACATGTGTGAATACATAGACCACAACATGTCCCTAGTAAGCCTCTAGTTGACTAGCTCGTTGATCAATAGATGGTTGTGGTTTCCTGACCATGGACATTGGATGTCATTGATAACGGGATCACATCATTAGGAGAATGATCTGATGGACAAGACCCAATCCTAAGCATAGCCAAGATCGTGTAGTTCGTTTGCTAAAAGCTTTTCTAATGTCAAGTATCATTTCCTTAGACCATGAGATTGTGCAACTCCCGGATACCGTAGGAATGCTTTGGGTGTACCAAACGTCACAACGTAACTGGGTGGCTATAAAGGTGCACTACAGGTATCTCCGAAAGTGTCTGTTGGGTTGGCACAAATCGAGACTGGGCTTTGTCACTCCGTATGACGGAGAGGTATCTCTGGGCCCACTCGGTAATGCATCATCATAATGAGCTCAATGTGACTAATGAGTTAGCCACGGGATCATGCGTTACGGAACGAGTAAAGAGACTTGCCAGCAACGAGATTGAACGAGGTATTGGGATACCGACAATCGAATCTCGGGCAAAGTAACATACCGATGGACAAAGGGAATTGTATACGGGATTGATTGAATCCCCGACATCGTGGTTCATCTGATGAGATCATCGTGGAACATGTGGGAGCCAATATGGGTATCCAGATCCCGCTATTGGTTATTGACCAGAGAGGTGTCTCGATCATGTCTGCATGGTTCCTGAACCCTTAGGGTCTACACACTTAAGGTTCGGTGACGCTAGAGTTGTTATGGGAAATAGTATGTGGTTACCGAAGGTTGTTTGGAGTCCCGGATGAGATCCCGGACGTGACGAGGAACTCCGGAGTGGTCCGGAGGTGAAGATCGATATATTGGACGAAGGGTATTGGAGTCCGGAATTGTTCTGGGAGTACCGGGTGACGACCAGCGTGACCGAAAGGTGTTTCGGAGGCCCCGGCAAGCGTTGGGGGACCTTATGGGCCAAGGGGAGGGGGCACACCAGCCCACTAAGGGGCTGTGCGCCCCTCCCAACCCCTCTCACGTAATATGGAGAGGTGGGGGCGCCTCCCCTAGGGCAGCCACCCCTCCCGGCTTAGGGGGCAAGTTTCCCAGGGGTGGGAGCGCCCAAACCCATCTAGGGTTTCCCCTGTGGCCGCCGCCCCTCCCCTAGGGAACCCTAGGGCGCCTCCTCCACCCCCCTTCCCCCTATATATAGTGAGAGAGAGAGAGAGGGCAGCCGCACCCCCTGGCCTGGCGCAGCCCTCTCCTCCTCCAACTCCTCCTCCTCCGTAGTGCTTAGCGAAGCTCTGCCGGAGAACCACGAGCTCCATTGCCACCATGCCGTCGTGCTGCTGGAGTTCTCCCTCAACTTCTCCTCTCCCCTTGCTGGATCAAGAAGGAGGAGACGTCCCCGGGCTGTACGTGTGTTGAACGCGGAGGCGTCGTCCGTTCGGCGCTAGATCGGATCTTCCGCGATTTGAATCGCCGCGAGTACGACTCCATCAACCGCGTTCTTGTAACGCTTCCGCTTAGCGATCTTCAAGGGTATGAAGATGCACTCCCTCTCTCTCGTTGCTAGCATCTCCTAGATTGATCTTGGTGACACGTAGGAAAATTTTGAATTATTGCTACGTTCCCCAACAGTGGCATCATGAGCTAGGTCTATGCGTAGATTCTATGCACGAGTAGAACACAAAGTAGTTGTGGGCGATTGTTTGTTTAATTTGCTTACCGTTACTAGTCTTATCTTGATTCAGTGGCATTGTGGGATGAAGCGGCCCGGACCGACCTTACACGTACTCTTACGTGAGACAGGTTCCACCGACTGACATGCACTTGATGCATAAGGTGGCTAGCGGGTGTCTGTCTCTCCCACTTTAGTCAGATCGGATTTGATGAAGAGGGACCTTATGAAGGGTAAATAGCAATTGGCATATCACCTTTGTGGCTTTTGCGTAGGTAAGAAACGTTCTTGCTAGAAACCCATAGCAGCCACGTAAAACATGCAACAACAATTAGAGGACGTCTAGCTTGTTTTTGCAGGGTATGCTATGTGATGTGATATGGCCAAAAGGATGTGATGAATGATATATGTGATGTATGAGATTGATCATGTTCTTGTAATAGGAATCACGACTTGCATGTCGATGAGTATGACAACCGGCAGGAGCCATAGGAGTTGTCTTAATTTATTGTATGACCTGCGTGTCAATGAAAAACGCCATGTAATTACTTTACTTTATTGCTAACCGTTAGCCATAGTAGTAGAAGTAATAGTTGGCGAGACAACTTCATGAAGACACGATGATGGAGATCATGGTGTCATGCCGGTGACGAAGGTGATCATGCCGCGCCTCGAAGATGGAGATCAAAAGGCGCAAGATGATATTGGCCATATCATGTCACTTTATGAGTTGCATGTGATGTTTGTCATGTTTACATCTTATTTGCTTAGAACGACGGTAGCATAAATAAGATGATCCCTCACTAAAATTTCAAGAGATGTGTTCCCCCTAACTGTGCACCGTTGCGAAGGTTCGTTGTTTCGAAGCACCACGTGATGATCGGGTGTGATAGATTCTAACTTTCGCATACAATGGGTGTAAGCCAGATTTACACATGCGAAACACTTAGGTTGACTTGACGAGCCTAGCATGTACAGACATGGCCTCGGAACACAAGACACCGAAAGGTCGAACATGAGTCGTATAGTAGATACGATCAACATGAAGATGTTCACCGATGATGACTAGTCCGTCTCACGTGATGACCGGACATGGCCTAGTTGACTCGGATCATGTATCACTTAGGTGACTAGAGGGATGTCTATCTAAGTGGGTGTTCATTAAATAATTTGATTAGATGAACTTAATTATCATGAACATAGTCAAAAGGTCTTTGCAAATTATGTCGTAGCTCATGCTTTGGTTCTACTCTTTTAGATATGTTCCTAGAGAAAATTTAGTTGAGAGTTGATAGTAGCAATTATGCGGACTGGGTCCGTAAACTGAGGATTGTCCTCATTGCTGCGCAGAAAGATTATGTCCTTAATGCACCACTCAGTGTGCTGAACCTCGAGCGTCGGTTGTGGATGTTGCGAACATCTGACATACACGTTTTGATGACTACATGATAGTTCAGTGCGTAATGCTAAATGGTTTAGAATTGAGGCACCAAAGACGTATTTGAAACGTCGCAGAACATATGAGATGTTCCAAAGACTGAAATCGGGATTTCAGACTAGTGCCCACGTCAAGAGGTATGAGACCTCTGACAAGTTTCTTAAGCCTACAAACTAAGGGAGAAAATCTCAATCGTTGAGCATGTGCTCAGATTGTCTGAGTACTACAATCGCTTGAATCTAGTGGGAGTTAATCTTCCAAACGAGATAGTGATGGTTCTCCATAGTCACTCCCACCAAGCTATTAGAGCTTCGTGATGAACTATAACATATCAGGGATAGACATGATGATCCTTGAGCAACTCGCGATGTTTGACACCACGAAAGTAGAAATCAAGTAGGAGCATCAATTGTTGATGGTTAGTAAAACCACTAGTTTCAAGAAGGGCAAGGGAAAGAAGGGATACTTCATGAAACGACAAATTAGTTGCTGCTCTAGTGAAGAAACCCAAGGTTGAAGCCAAACTCGAGACTAAGTGCTTCTGTAATGAGGGGAACGGTCACTGAAGCAGAACTACCCTAGATACTTGGTAGATGAGAAGGCAGGCAAGGTCGACAGAAGTATATTGGATATACATTATATTAATGTGTACTTTACTAGTACTCCTAGTAGCACCAGGGTATTAGATACCGGTTCGGTTGCTAAGTGTTGGTAACTCGAAATAAAAGGCTACGGAATAAACGGAGACTAGCTAAAGGTGAGATGACGATATGTGTTGGAAGTGTTTCCAAGGTTGATGTAATCAAACATCGTACGCTCCCTCTACCATCGGGATTGGTGTTAAACCTAAATAATTGTTATTTTGTGTTTGCGTTGAGCATAGACATGATTGGATTATGTTTATCGCAATACAGTTATTCATTTAAGGAGAATAATGGTTACTCTGTTTATTTGAATAATACCTTCAATGGTCTTGCACCTAAAATGAATGGTTTATTGAATCTCGATCGTAGTGATACACATGTTCATGCCAAAAGATATAAAATAGTAATGATAGTACCATATACTTGTGGCACTATCATTTGAGTCATATTGGTATAAAACGCATGAAGAAGCTCCATGTTGATGGATATTTGGACTCACTCGTTTTTGAAAAGATTGAGACATGCGAACCATGTCTATTGGTAGATATGCATGAAGAAACTCCATACAGATGGGTCGTTTGGACTCACTTGATTTTGAATCACTTGAGACATGCAAATCATAACACATGGGCAAGATGACTGAAAGGCCTCGTTTTCAGTAAGATGGAACACAAAAGCAACTTGTTGGAAGTAATACATTTTGATGTGCGCAGTCCAATGAGTGCTGAGGCATGCAGTGGATATCGTTATGTTCTTGCTTCACAGATGATTTGTGTAGATGCTGAGTATATTTACTTGATGAAACACAAGTCTGGATTATTGAAAGGTTCAAGTAATTTCAGAGTGAAGTTGAAGATCGTCGTGACAAGAGGATAAAATGTCTGTGATATGATCATAGAGATGAATATCTGAGTTACGAGTTTGGCACACAATTAAGACATTGTGGAAATTGTTTCACAACTAATACCGCCTGGAACACCATAGTGTGATGGTGTGTCTGAACATCATAACTTCACCCTATTGGATATGGTGCATACCATGATGTCTCTTATCGAATTACCACTATCGTTTATGGGTTAGGCATTAGAGACAACCGCATTCACTTTAAATAGGGCAGCACGCAATTCCGTTGAGATGACACCGTATGAACTATGGTTTAGAAAACCCTAAGCTGTTGTTTCTTAAAAGTTTGGGGCTGCGACACTTATGTGAAAAAGTTTCAGGCTGATAAGCTCGAACCCAAAGCTGATAAATGCATCTTCATAGCATACCCAAAAAGGTTGGGTATACCTCCTATTCCAGATCCAGAAGCAAAAGTAATTGTTTCTAGAAACGGGTCCTTTCTCGAGGAAAAGTTTCTCTCGAAAGAATTGAGTGGGAGGATGATGGAGACTTGATGAGGTTATTGAACCGTCACTTCAACTAGTGTGTAGCAGGGCACAAGAAGTTGTTCCTGTGCACCTACACCAATTGAAGTGGAAGCTTATGATAGTGATCATGAAACTTTGGATCAAGTCACTACCAAAACCTCGTAGGATGACAAGGATGCGTACTTCTTCAGAGTGGTACGTAATCCTGTCTTGGAAGTCATGTTGCTAGACAACAATGAACCTACGAGCTATGGAGAAGCGATGGTGGGCCCAGATTCTGACGAATGGCTTGAGGCCATAAAATCCGAGAGAGGATCCATGTATAAAACAAAGTATAGACTTTGGAAGAACTACTTGATGGTCGTAAGGCTGTTGGGTGCAGATGGATTTTAAAAGGAAGACGGACAATGATGGTAAGTGTCACCATTAAGAAAGCTCAACTTGTCGTTAAAATGTTTTCCGACAAGTTCAAGGAGTTGACTGCGATGAGACTTTCTCACTCGTAGCAATGCTAAGAGTATGTTGGAATTATATTAGCAGTTACTGCATTATTTATGAAATCTTGCAGATAGGATGTCAAAAAAAACATTGTTTCCTCGACGATTTTCTTGAGGAAAGGTTGTATGTGATACAACCAGAAGGTTTTGTCAATCCTGAAAGATGCTAACAAGTATGCAAAGCTCCAGCAATCCTTCTAAGGACTGGAGTAAGCATCTCGGAGATGGAATGTACGCTTTGATGAGATGATCAAAGATTTTGGGTTTTTACAAAGTTTAGGAGAAACTTGTATTTCCAAAGAAGTGAGTGGGAGCACTATAGAATTTTTGATGAGTATATGTTGTTAACATATTGTTGATCAGAAATGACGTAGAATTTCTGGAAAAGCATACAGGGTTATTTGAAAAGTGTTTTTCAATGGAAAACCTGGATTAAGCTACTTGAACATTGAGCATCAAGATCTATAAGGATAGATCAAAAACGCTTAATAGTACTTTCAAATGAATACATACCGTGACAAGATTTTGAAGGAGTTCAAAATAGATCAGCAAAGAAGGAGTTCTTGGCTGTGTTACAAGGTGTGAGTATTGAGTAAGACTCAAAACATGACCACAACAGAAGAGAGAGAAAGGACGAAGGTTGTCCCCTATGCCTTAGACGTAGGCTCTACAGTATGCTATGTTGTGTACCGCACCTGAAGTGTGCCTTGCCATGAGTCAGTCAAGGGGTACAAGAGTGATCCAGGAATGGATCACATGACAGCGGTCGAACTTATCCTTAGTAACTAGTGGACTAAGGAATTTTCTCGATTATGGAGGTGGTAAAAGAGTTCGTCGTAAAGGGTTACGTCGATGCAAACTTTGACACTAATCCGGATGACTCTGAGTAGTAAACCGGATTCGTATAGTAGAGCAGTTATTTGGAATAGCTCCAAGTAGCGCGTGGTAGCTGCATCTACAAGATGACATAGAGATTTGTAAAGCACACACGGATCTGAATGTTGCAGACCCGTTGACTAAAACCTCTCTCATAAGCATAACATGATCAAACCCTGGAACTCATTGAGTGTTAATCACATGGTGATGTGAACTAGATTATTGACTCTAGTAAACTCTTGGGTATTAGTCACATGGCGATGTGAACTTTGAGTGTTAATCACATGGTGATGTGAACTAGATTATTGACTCTAGTGCAAGTGGGAGACTGTTGGAAATATGCCCTAGAGGCAATAATAAAATGGTTATTATTGTATTTCCTTGTTCATGATAATTGTCTATTGTTCATGCTATAATTGTATTAACTGGAAACCGTAATGCATGTGTGAATACAAAGACCACAACATGTCCCTAGTAAGCCTCTAGTTGACTAGCTCGTTGATCAATAGATGGTTATGGTTTCCTGACCATGGACATTGGATGTCATTGATAATGGGATCACATCATTAGGAGAATGATGTGATGGACAAGATCCAATCCTAAGCATAGCACAAGATCGTGTAGTTCGTTTGCTAAGAGCTTTTCTAATGTCAAGTATCATTTCCTTAGACCATGAGATTGTGCAACTCCCGAATACCGTAGGAATGCTTTGGGTGTACCAAACGTCACAACGTAACTGGGTGGCTATAAAGGTGCACTACAGGTTATCTCCGAAAGTGTATGTTGGGTTGGCACAAATCAAGACTGGGATTTGTCACTCCGTATGACGGAGAGGTATCTCTGGGCCCACTCGATAATGCATCATCATAATGAGCTCAATGTGACTAATGAGTTATCCACGGGATCATGCGTTACGGAACGAGTAAAGAGACTTGCCGGTAATGAGATTGAACGAGGTATTGGGATACCGACGATCGAATCTCGGGCAAAGTAACATACCGATGGACAAAGGGAATTGTATACGGGATTGATTGAATCCCCGACATCGTGGTTCATCTGATGAGATCATCGTGGAACATGTGGGAGCCAATATGGGTATCCAGATCCCGCTATTGGTTATTGACCAGAGAGGTGTCTCGATCATGTCTGCATGGTTCCCGAACCCGTAGGGTCTACACACTTAAGGTTCGGTGACGCTAGAGTTGTTATGGGAAATAGTATGTGGTTACCGAAGGTTGTTCGGAGTCCTGGATGAGATCCCGGACGTGACGAGGAACTCCGGAGTGGTCCGGAGGTGAAGATCGATATATTGTACGAAGGGTATTGGAGTCCGGAATTGTTCTGGGAGTACCGGGTGATGACCAGCGTGATCGAAAGGTGTTTCGGAGGCCCCGGCAAGCGTTGGGGGGCCTTATGGGCCAAGAGGAGGGGGCACACCAGCCCACTAAGGGGCTGTGTGCCCCTCCCAACCCCTCTCACGTAATATGGAGAGGTGGGGGCGCCTCCCCTAGGGCAGCCACCCCTCCCGGCTTGGGGGGCAAGTTTCCCAGGGGTGGGAGCGCCCAAACCCATCTAGGGTTTCCCCTGTGGCCGCCGCCCCTCCCCTAGGGAACCCTAGGTCGCCTCCTCCACCCCCCCTTCCCCCTATATATAGTGAGGGAGAGAGAGGGCAGCCGCACCCCCTGGCCTGGCGCAGCCCTCTCCTCCTCCAACTCCTCCTCCTCCTCCGTAGTGCTTAGCGAAGCTCTGCCGGAGAACCACGAGCTCCATTGCCACCATGCCGTCGTGCTGCTGGAGTTCTCCCTCAACTTATCCTCTCCCCTTGCTGGATCAAGAAGGAGGAGACGTCCCCGGGCTGTACGTGTGTTGAACGCGGAGGCGTCGTCCGTTCGGCGCTAGATCGGATCTTCCGCGATTTGAATCGCCGCGAGTACGACTCCATCAACCGCGTTCTTGTAACGCTTCCGCTTAGCGATCTTCAAGGGTATGAAGATGCACTCCCTCTCTCTCATTGCTAGCATCTCCTAGATTGATCTTGGTGACACGTAGGAAAATTTTGAATTATTGCTACGTTCCCCAACATTTACTGCATCACCCTTTCCTGTTCAAGGGAAAACCAACGCAGTGCTCAAGAGGTAGCACGCGGCGACCTCCTTATCCGCCATGCTTCTTGCCAGATCCCTCAGCACCATGTGGAATGCTACCTAACATAATTTTCAATGTAATTTTCCTTATTGTGGCATGAATGTTGAGATCCGAAAGATTCAAGACAAAAGTTTAATATTGACATAAAAATAATAATACTTCAAGCATACTAACTAAGCAATTATGTCTTATCAAAATAACATGGACAAAGAAAGCTCATCCCTACAAAATCATATAGTTAAGCCATGTTTCATTTTTGTCACACAAAAATGCTCTCATCATGCCCAACCCCGATGACAAGCCAAGCAATTGTTTCATACTTTAGTATTCTCAAACTTTTTCAACTTTCACGCAATACATGAGCGTGAGCCATGGACATAGCACTATGGGTGGAATAGAATATGATGATGGGGGTTGTGTGGAGAAGACAAAAAGGAGAATGTCTCACATTGACGCGGCTAATCAATGGGCTATGGAGATGCCCATCAATTTATGTCAATGCGAGGAGTAGGGATTGCCATGCAACGGATGCACTAGAGCTATAAATGTATGAAAGCTCGACAAAAGAAACTAAGTGGGTGTGCATCCAACTTGCTTGCTCATGAAGACCTAGGGCATTTGAGGAAGCCCATTGTTGGAATATACAAGCCAAGTTCTATAATGAAAATTTCCCACTAGTATATGGAAGTGACAAAATAAAAGACTCTCTATCATGAAGATCATGGTGCTACTTTGAAGCACAAGTGTGGAAAAAGGATAGTAGCATTGTCCCTTCTTTTTTTGGGGCCTTCCTTTTTTCTATTTGGCCTTTCTTCTTTTTTCTTTTTTTTATTTGGCCTTTCCTTTTTTTATTTAGCCTTTCTCTTTTTTTGGGACAATGCTCTAATAATGATGATCATCACACTTCTATTTATTTACAACTCAATGATTACAACTCGATACTAGAACAAATATGACTCTATATGAGTGCCTTCGGTGGTGTACCGGGATGGGCAATGAATCAAGAGTGACATGTATGAAAAATTATGCATGGTGGCTTTGCCACAAATACGATGATCATGCAAGACAATATGACAATTATGAAGCGTGTCATAATAAACGGAACGGTGGAAAGATGCATGGCAATATATCTCAGAATGGCTATGGAAATGCCATAATAGGTAGGTATGGTGGCTATTTTGAGGAAGATATAAGGAGGTTTATGTGTGATAGAGCATATCGTATCACGGGGTTTGGATGTACCGGCGAAGTTTGCACCAACTCTCAAGGTGAGAAAGGGCAATGCACGGTACCGAAGAGGCTAGCAATGATGGAAGATGAGAGTGCGTATAATCCATGGACTCAACATTAGTCATAAAGAACTCACATACTTATTGCAAAAATCTACAAGTATTCAAAAACCAAGCACTACGCGCATGCTCCTAGGGGGATAGATTGGTAGGAAAAGACCATCGCTCGTCCCCGACCGCCACTCATAAGGAGGACAATCAAAGAAACACCTCATGCTACAAATTTGTCACACAACGTTTACCATACGTGCATGCTACGGGACTTGCAAACCTCAACATAAGTATTTCTCAATTACACAATTACTCAACTAGCACGACTCTAATATTACCATCTTCATATCTCAAAACAATTATCAAGTATCAAACTTCTCATAGTATTAATGCACTCTATATGAAAGTTTTTATTATACCCATCTTGGATGCCTATCATATTAGGACTAATTTTATAGCCAAAGCAAATTACCATGCTGTTCTAAAGGACTCTCAAAATAATATAAGTGAAGCATGAGAGATCAATAATTTCTATAAAATAAAACCACCACCGTGCTCTAAAAAGACATAAGTGAAGCACTAGAGCAAAATTATCTAGCTCAAAATATATAAGTGAAGCACATAGAGTATTCTAATAAATTCCGATTCATGTGTGTCTCTCCAAAAGGTGTGTACAGCAAGGATGATTGTGGTAAAGTAAAAATAAAAGACTCAAATCATACAAGATGCTCCAAGCAAAACACATATCATGTGGTGAATAAAAATATAGCCTCAAGTAAAGTTACCGATAGACGAAGATGAAAGAGGGGATACCTTCCGGGGCATCCCCAAGCTTAGGCTTTTGGTTGTCCTTGAATTTTACCTTGGGGTGCCTTGGGCATCCCCAAGCTTAGGCTCTTTCCACTCCTTGTTCCAAAATCTATCAAATCTTTACACAAAAACTCTTCACAACACAAAACTCAACAGAAAATCTCATGAGCTCCGTTAGTATAAGAAAACAAACCACCACTTTAATGTACTATAATGAACTCATTCTTTATTTATATTGGTGTTAAACCTACTGTACTCCAACTTCTCTATGGTTCATACCCCCCGATATTTTTAGCAGTTGTTTTTGCTTGTGATAAGTTCAGACCTTATATTGTTGACTCTAAAGTAACTATTCACACTGATCATGCTGCTATTAAATACCTTATGGAAAAGAAAGATGCTAAACCTAGACTTATTAGATGGGTTCTCTTGCTACAAGAATTTGATTTACATATTATTGATAGAAAGGGAGCTGAGAACCCCGTTGCGGACAACTTGTCTAGGTTAGAGAATGTTCTTGATGACCCACTACCTATTGATGATAGCTTTCCTGATGAACAATTAAATGTCATAAATACTTCTCGTACCGCTCCATGGTATGCTGATTATGCTAATTATATTGTTGCTAAATTTATACCACCTAGTTTCACATACCAGCAAAAAAAAGTTTTTCTATGATTTAAGACATTACTTCTGGGACGACCCACACCTTTATAAAGAAGGAGTAGATGGTGTTAGTAGATGTTGTATACCTGAGCATGAACAGGAACAGATCCTACGCAAGTGTCACTCCGAAGCTTATGGAGGACACCACACTGGAGATAGAACTGCACATAAGGTATTGCAATCCGGTTTTTATTGGCCTACTCTCTTCAAGGATTCTCGTAAGTTTGTCTTCTCTTGTGATGAATGTCAAAGAATTGGTAACATTAGTAGACGTCAAGAAATGCCTATGAATTATTCACTCAAGATTGAACCATTCAATGTTTGGGGCTTTGATTATATGGGACCTTTTCCTTCCTCTAATGGGTATACACATATTTTAGTTGTTGTTGATTATGTTACTAAGTGGGTAGAAGCTATTCCAACTAGTAGTGCTGATCATAACACCTCTATTAAGATGCTTAAAGAAGTTATTTTTCTGAGGTTTGGAGTCCCTAGATATTTAATGACTGATGGTGGTTCACATTTTATTCATGGTGCCTTTCGTAAAATGCTTGCTAAATATGATGTTAATCATAGAATTGCATCCCCTTATCACCCACAGTCTAGTGGTCAAGTAGAGTTGAGTAATAGAGAGCTCAAATTAATTTTGCAAAAGACTGTTAATAGATCTAGAAAGAATTGGTCCAAGAAACTTGAAGATGCATTATGGGCCTATAGAACTGCATATAAAAATCCTATGGGTATATCTCCCTGTAAGATGGTTTATGGAGAAGCATGTCACTTACCTCTCGAATTAGAACATAAGGCATATTGGGCTATTAAAGATCTCAATTATGATTTCAAACTTGCCGGTGAAAAGAGGCTATTTGACATTAGCTCACTTGATGAATGGAGAACCCAGGCCTATGAGAATGCCAAACTGTTCAAGGAAAAGGTTAAAAGATGGCATGACAAAAGGATACAAATGCGTGAGTTTAATATAGGTGATTATGTATTGTTGTACAACTCTCGTTTAAGATTTTTTGTAGGAAAACTTCTTTCTAAATGGGAAGGTCCTTACGTTATCGAGGAGGTCTACCGTTCCGGTGCCATAAAAATCAACAACTTCGAAGGCACAAATCCGAAGGTGGTGAACGGTCAAAGGATCAAACATTATATCTCAGGAAATCCTATAAATGTTGAAACTAAAGTTGTTGAAACCGTAACCCCGGAGGAATACATAAGAGACACTTTCCAGAATGTTTCAGACTCCGAAAAGGAATAGGTACGTGGCACGGTAAGTAAACTGACTCCAAAACAGTTCTAATGGCAATTTTTCTCCATTTTGGAATATTTAAGAAAATAGGAAAATAAGAAGTAGTCCGGGAAGGACACGAGGCTTCCACGAGGGTGGGAGGCGCGCCCTACCCCCTGGGCGCGCCCCCTGCCTCGTGGGCACCCCGTGCGCTCTCTGAACTCCGTTTTCTTGCACGAAACTTCTTTTGGTCGGTAAAAATTCATTATATAATCTCTCGAAGGTTTTGACCACCGTACCACGCAAATATCCTCTGTTTTTGTTTCGAGCTGTTTCTGTCGCAAGATGTCTTCTCAAGAGTCAGTCGGGGAGAGTCGGGTGTCTCATCCGACACCAGGTCCAGGGGCAAACAGCGATGCCTATCACTTTGGGCCCTCAACGGAGGAAGAGATGGAAGCTGACTTGAAAATGATAGATGCCATGGAGGAGGATCAAGAGGTTACTTCTCGTTTCCGGGCAGGATTCTCGATGGGGGAATTACAGAGCTCAGCTATCCCAAACTCGGTCATCCCCTCCAATGTTAAATTTCTCCCTTATGAAAATATGAAAAGGAGTATTACTTGTTCTCCCGCAGCTATGCAGCATCCATGGGTGCAAGGAGCTTTAACCGTCACGGGTAAGCTCCGTAAGGAAATAATGGATCTTAAGCAGCAAGTCAACAAGCTCGAGGAGGAGAATCATATCCTGAGGGGTATCATAGCCAAGAATATTACATCACCACCTCCGAAGAAAGAGCAATAATCACATGGGTATGGGCACTCCCCTTGGCAACTGCCAAGCTTGGGGGAGGTGCCCCGGTATCGTATCACCATCACACTCCTATCTTTACCGTTTTTCTTAGTTTGATCCTTTTACTAATGTCTTGATCTAGTAGAATAAAGTTTTAGTGTGATTTAGTTTTGGGTTTTGTTTTATGATCTCTCTATGTAATCGAGTCCGTGAGCTATAATAAAGATTAGTGTTGAGTCAAGGGCTTGATTATCTTGCTATGATCTTGAGGGAATAAAAGAAAAGGAAAGGATAAAAAGAAATAAAGAGATCATATTGATCTTATGGAGAGTAATGACTTCACATATAAAGAGTATGATGATTAAAAGTTGTTGAGAGTTGACAAACATAGTTTTGGTCATCGTTGCAATTAATAGGAAGTAATAAAGAAAGAGAGGTTTTCACATATAAATACACTATCTTGGACATCTTTTATGATTGTGAGCACTCATTAAAATATGACATGCTAAAGAGTTGATGTTGGACAAGGAAGACAATGTAATGGGTTATGTTTTCATATATCCGAAATAAAGTATATTGTCATGGATCATCCAACATGTTGAGCTTGCCTTTCCCTCTCATGCTAGCGAATTCCTTGGACCAAGTAGAGATACTACTTGTGCTTCCGAATACCCTCAAAACCAGTTTTTCCATGAGTGTCCACCATATCTACCTATGGATTGAGTAAGATCCTTCAAGTAAGTTGTCATCGGTGCAAGCAATAAAAAATTGCTCTCTAAATATGTATGATTTATTAGTGTGGAGAAAATAAGCTTTATACGATCTTGTGATGTGGAAGAAATAAAAGCGACGGACTGCATAATAAAGGTCCATATCACAAGTGGCAATATAAAGTTACGTTCTTTTGCATTAAGATTTCGTGCATCCAATCATGAAAGCGCATGACAACCTCTGCTTCCCACTGCGAAGGGCCTATCTTTTACTTTTACCTTATGGAAGAGTCGTGATGATCTTCACCTTTCCTTTTTACATTTTATCCTTTGGCAAGCACATTGTGTTGGAAAGATCCTGATATATATATCCAATTGGATGTAAGTTAGCATGAACTATTATTGTTGACATTACCCTTGAGGTAAAAAGTTGGGAGGTGAAACTATAAGCCCCTATCTTTCTCTGTGTCCGATTAAAACTCCATAACCGCAAGTATTGCGTGAGTGTTAGCAATTGTGAAAGACTAAATGATAGTTGAGTATGTGGACTTGCTGAAAAGCTCTTATATTGATTCTTTCTGATGTTATGATAAACTGTAATTGCCTCAATGACTGAGATTATAGTTTGTTAGTTCTCAATGAAGTTTCTAATTCATACTTTACATTGTGAATTGATTGTTACTTTAGCATAAGAAATAATATGACAATATCCATATATGTTGCTGTTATAAGAATGATCATGATGCCCTCATGTCCGTATTTTATTTTATCGACACCTCTATCTCTAAACATGTGGACATATTTATCGTTATCGGCTTCCGCTTGAGGACAAGCGAGGTCTAAGCTTGGGGGAGTTGATACGTCCATTTTGCATCATGCTTTTATATCGATATTTATTGCATTATGGGCTGTTATTACACATTGTGTCACAATATTTATGCCTATTCTCTCTTATTTTACAAGGTTTGCATGAAGAGGGAGAATGCCGGCAGCTGGAATTCTGGGCTGGAAGAGGAGCAAATATTAGAGACCTATTCTGCACAACTCCAAAAGTCCTGAAACTCCACGGAAGTCATTTTTTGAAATAATAAAAAATATTGAGCGAAGAAAATACCAGAGGGGGCCCACACCCTGGCCACGAGGGTGGGGGGCGTGCCCCCCGCCACGTGGGCCCCCTGGCAGGCTTCCGGTGCCCATCTTCTGCTATATGAAGTCTTTTACCCTGGAAAAAATCATAAGCAAGCTTTCGGGACGAAACACCGCCGCCATGAGGCGGAACCAATCTAGGGCTCCGGCAAAGCTGATCTGCCGGGGAAACTTCCCTCCGGGAGGGGGAAATCATCGCCATCGTCATCACCAACGATCCTCTCATCGGGAGGGGGTCAATCTTCATCAACATATTCACTAGCACCATCTCCTCTCAAACCCTAGTTCATCTCTTGTATCCAATCTTTGTCTCAAAACCTCAGATTGGTACCTGTAGGTTCCTAGTAGTGTTGATTACTCCTTGTAGTTGATGCTAGTTGGTTTACTTGGTGGAAGATCATATGTTCAGATCCATTATGCATATTAATACTCCTCTGATTATGAACATGAATATGCTTTGTGAGTAGTTACGTTTGTTCCTGAGGACATGGGAGAAGTCTTGCTATAAGTAGTCATGTGAATTTGGTATTCGTTCGATATTTTCATGAGATGTATGTTGTCTTTCCTCTAGTGGTGTTATGTGAACGTCGACTACATAACACTTCACCATTGTTTGGGCCTAGAGGAAGGCATTGGGAAGTAATAAGTAGATGATGGGTTGCTAGAGTGACAGAATCTTAAATCCTAGTTTATGCGTTGCTTCGTAAGGGGCTGATTTGGATCCATATGTTTCATGCTATGGTTAGGTTTACCTTAATACTTCTTTTGTAGTTGCGGATGCTTGCAATAGGGGTTAATCATAAGTGGGATGATTGTCCAAGAAAGGACAGCACCCAAGCACCGGTCCACCCACATATCAAATTATCAAAGTACCGAACGCGAATCATATGAGCGTGATGAAAACTAGCTTGACGATAATTCCCATGTGTCCTCGGGAGCGTTTTCCTTCATATAAGAAATTGTCCAGGCTTGTCCTTTGCTACAAAAAGGATTGGGCCATCTTGTTGCACTTTATTTACACTTGTTACCCGTTACAAATTACCTTGTCACAAAACTATCTGTTACTGATAATTTCAGTGCTTGCAGAGAATACCTTGCTGAAAACCGCTTATCATTTCCTTCTGCTCCTCGTTGGGTTCGACACTCTTACTTATCGAAAGGACTACGATAGATCCCCTATACTTGTGGGCCATCAAGACTCTTTTCTGGCACCGTTGCCGGGGAGTGAAGCGCCTTTGGTAGGTGGAATTTGGTAAGGAAAAATTTATATAGGGTGCTGAAATTTACTGTCACTTGTTACTATGGAAAGTAATCGTTTGAGGGGCTTGTTCGGGGTATCTTCACCCCGACCAGTAGAGCAAATAGTTGCTCCTCAACCTACTGAGCCTACTGAAAATGTTTACTTTGAAATTCCTTCCGGTATGATAGAGAAACTGCTAGCTAATCCTTTTGTAGGAGATGGACATTGCATCCCGATTTACACTTAATCTATGTGGATGAAGTTTGTGGATTATTTAAGCTTGCAGGTATGCCTGATGATGTTATCAAGAAGAAGGTATTACCTTTATATTTGAAGGGAGATGCATTGACATGGTATAGGCTATGTGATGATATGGGATCATGGAACTACAAACGATTGAAATTGGAATTTCATCAGAAGTTTTATCCTATGCGTCTTGTTCATCGTGGTCATAATTATATATATAAGTTTTGGCCTTGCGAAGGAGAAAGCATCGCTCAAGCTTGGGGGAGGCTTAAGTCAATGTTATATTCATGCCCCAATCATGAGCTCTCAAGAGAAATGATTATTCAAAAATTTTATGCTCGGCTTTCTCTCAATAATCGCTCCATGCTTGATACTTCTTGTACTGGCTCGTTTATGATGAAGACTATTGAATTCAAATGGGATTTATTGGAAAGAATTAAACGCAACTCTGAATATTGGGACATCGACGAAGGTAAAGAGTCAGGTATAACACCTAAGTTTGATTGTGTTAAATCTTTTATGGATACCGATGCTTTCCATGAATTTAGCACTAAATATGGACTTAACTCTGAGATAGTAGCTTCTTTCTGTGAATCCTTTGCTACTCATGTTGATCTCCCTAAGGAGAAGTGGTTTAAATATAATCCTCCCATTGAAGTAAAGGTAGTTGCACCTATTAAAGTTGAAGAAAAGACTATCACTTATGATGATCCTGTTGTTCCTACTGCTTATGTTGAGAAACCACCTTTCCCTGTTAGAATAAAGGATCATGCTAAAGCTTCAACTGTTGTCAACAAAAGTAATATTAGGACACATAAACCTCCTGAGCAAGTTAAAGTTGAACCTAATATTGCTATGGTTAAAGATCTCTTGGCTGATAATATCGATGGGCATGTTATTTATTTCTGTGAGGAAACTGCTAGAATTGCTAAGCCTGGTGCTAAAGATAAACATAGACATGTTGCAGGCATGCCTGTTATTTCTGTTAAAATAGGAGATCATTGTTATCATGGCTTGTGTGATATGGGTGATAGTGCCAGTGCAATACCTCATTCCTTATACAAAGAAATTATGCATGATATTGCACCTGCTGAAATAGAAAAAATTGATGTTACCATTAAGCTTGCCAATAGAGATACTATTTCACCGATTGGGATTGTTAGAGATGTTGAAGTCTTGTCTGTAAAGGTTAAATATCCTGCTGATTTTCTTGTTCTTGGTTCCCCACAAGATAGCTTTTGTCCCATCATATTTGGTAGACCCTTCTTGAACACTGTTAATGCTAGGATAGACTGCGAAAAGGATGTTGTTACTATTGGTTTGGGTGATATGTCTCATGAGTTTAATTTTGCTAAATTTAGTAGACACCACCGTGATGAGGAATTGCCTAGTAAAGATGAAATTATTGGTCTTGCTTCTATTGTCGTGCCTCCTAATGATCCTTTAGAACAATATTTGCTCGACCATGAGAATGACATGTTCATGAATGAAAGAAGGGAAATAGATGAAGTATTCTTTAAACAGGGACCTATTCTGAAACACAACTTGCCTGTTGAAATCCTAGGGGATCCTCCTCCACCCAAGGGTGATCCCGTGTTTGAGCTTAAACCATTACCTGATACTCTTAAATATACTTATCTTGATGAAAAGAAGATATATCCTGTTATTATTAGTGCTAACCTTTCAGAGAAGGAGGAAGAGAAATTATCGAAAACTCTGAAGAAGCATCGTGCTGCTATTGGATATACTCTTGATGATCTTAAGGGCATTAGTCCCACTCTATGTCAACACAAAATAAATTTGGAGAAAGACGTCAAACCAGTTATTGATCACCAACGACGGCTAAATCCTAAGATGAAAGAAGTGGTAAGGAAGGAAATATTAAAGCTCCTTGAGGCAGGTATAATTTATCCCGTTGCTGATAGTCAGTGGGTAAATCCTGTCCATTGTGTCCCTAAGAAGGGAGGTATTACTGTCGTTCCTAATGATAAAGATGAATTGATCCCGCAAAGAATTGTTACAGGTTATAGGATGGTAATTGATTTCTGCAAACTAAATAAAGCTACTAAAAAAGATCATTACCCTTTGCCTTTTATTGATCAAATGCTAGAAAGATTATCCAAACATACACATTTTGCTTTCTAGATGGTTTCTCTGGTTTCTCTCAAATACCTGTGTCAGCTGAGGATCAAGAAAAGACCACTTTTACTTGCCCTTTCGGTACTTTTTCTTATAGACGTATGCCTTTTGGTTTATGTAATGCAACTCCTACCTTTCAAAGATGAATGATGGCTATATTCTCTGACTTTTGTGAAAAGATTTGTGAGGTTTTCATGGATGATTTCTACGTTTATGGATCCTCTTTTGATGATTGCTTGAGCAACCTTGATCGAGTTTTGTAGAGATGTGAAGAAACTAATCTTGTCTTGAATTGGGAGAAATGCCACTTTATGGTTAATGAAGGCATTGTCTTGGGACATAAAATTTCTGAAAGAGGTATTGAAGTTGATAAAGCTAAAGTTGATGCTATTGAAAAGATGTCGTGTCCTAAGGACATCAAAGGTATAAGAAGTTTTCTTGGTCATGCCGGTTTTATAGGAGGTTCATTGAGTACTTCTCAAAAATTTATCGGCCTCTGACTAATCTATTACAAAAAGATATTCCTTTTGGCTTTGATGATGATTGTGTAGAAGCATTTGAAATACTTAAGAAAGCTTTGATTTCTGCACCTATTGTTCAGCCACCTGATTGGAATTTACCTTTTGGAATTATGTGTGATGCTAGTGATTATGTTGTAGGTGTTGTTTTAGGGCAAAGAGTTGATAAGAAATTAAATGTTATTCAATATGCTAGTAAAACTCTAGACAATGCCCAGAGAAATTACGCTACTACTGAAAAAGAATTTTTAGCAGTTGTTTTTGCTTGTGATAAGTTCAAACCTTCTATTATTGACTCTAAAGTAACTATTCACACTGATCATGCTGCTATTAAATACCTTATGGAAAAGAAAGATGCTAAACCTAGACTTATTAGATGGGTTCTCTTGCTACAAGAATTTGATTTACATATTATTGATAGAAAGGGAGCTGAGAACCCCGTTGCAGATAACTTGTCTAGGTTAGAGAATGTTCTTGATGACCCACTACCTATTGATGATAGCTTTCCTGATGAACAATTAAATGTCATAAATACTTCTCGTACCGCTCCATGGTATGCTGATTATGCTAATTACATTGTTGCTAAATTTATACCACCTAGTTTCACATACCAGCAAAAGAAAAAGTGTTTCTATGATTTAAGACACTACTTCTGGGACGACCCACGCCTTTATAAAGAAGGAGTAGATGGTGTTATTAGACATTGTATACCTGAGCATGAACAGGAACAGATCCTACGCAAGTGTCACTCCGAAGCTTATGGAGGACACCACGCTGGAGATAGAACTGCACATAAGGTATTGCAATCCGGTTTTTATTTGCCTACTCTCTTCAAGGATGCTCGTAAGTTTGTCTTGTCTTGTGATGAATGTCAAAGAATTGGTAACATTAGTAGACGTCAAGAAATGCCTATGAATTATTCACTCGTGATTGAACCATTCGATGTTTGGGGCTTTGATTATATGGGACCTTTTCCTTCCTCTAATGGGTATACACATATTTTAGTTGCTGTTGATTATGTTACTAAGTGGGTAGAAGCTATTCCAACTAGTAGTGCTGATCATAACACCTCTATTAAGTTGCTTAAAGAAGTTATTTTTCCGAGGTTTGGAGTCCCTAGATATTTAATGACTGATGGTGGTTCACATTTTATTCGTGGTGCCTTTCGTAAAATGCTTGCTAAGTATGATGTTAATCATAGAATTGCATCCCCTTATCACCCACAGTCTAGTGGTCGAGTAGAGTTGAGTAATAGAGAGCTCAAATTAATTTTGCAAAAGACTGTTAATAGATCTAGAAAGAATTGGTCCAAGAAACTTGATGATGCATTATGGGCCTATAGTACTTGCATATAAAAATCCTATGGGTATGTCTCCGTATAAGATGGTTTATGGAAAAGCATGTCACTTACCTCTCGAATTAGAACATAAGGCATATTGGGCTATTAAAGAGCTCAATTATGATTTCAAACTTTCCGGTGAAAAGAGGCTATTTGACATTAGCTCACTTGATGAATGGAGAACCCAGGCCTATGAGAATGCCAAACTGTTCAAGGAAAAGGTTAAAAGATGGCATGACAAAAGGATACAAAAGCGTGAGTTTAATATAGGTGATTATGTATTGTTATACAACTCTCATTTAAGATTTTTTGCAGGAAAACTTCTTTCTAAATGGGAAGGTCCTTACGTTATCGAGGAGGTCTATCGTTTCGGTGCCATAAAAATCAACAACTCCGAAGGCACAAATCCGAAGGTGGTGAACGGTCAAAGGATCAAACATTATATCTCAGGTAATCCTATAAATTTTGAAACTAATGTTATTGAAACCGTAACCCCGGAGGAATACATGAGACACTTTCCAGAATGTTTCAGACTCCGAAAAGGAATAGGTACGTGGTACGGTAAACTGACTCCAAAACAGTTATAATGGCAATTTTTCTCCGTTTTGGAATATTTAAGAAAATAGGAAAATAAGAAGTAGTCCAGGAAGGACACGAGGGTGGGAGGCGCACCCCCTGCCTCGTGGGCACCCCGTGCACTCTCCGGACTCCGTTTTCTTGCACGATACTTCTTTTGGTCGGTAAAAATTCATTATATAATCTCCCGAAGGTTTTGACCACCGTACCACGAAAATATCCTCTGTTTTTGTTTCGAGCTGTTTCTGCCGCAGATTAGAGCAAGATGTCTTCTCAAGAGTTAGTCGGGTGTCTCATCCAACACCAGGTCCAGGGGCAAACAGCGATGCCTATCACTTTGGGCCCTTAACGAAGGAAGAGATGGAAGCTGACTTGAAAAGGATAGATGCCATGGAGGAGGATCAAGAAGTTACTTCTCGTTTCCGGGCAGGATTCACGATGCCCTCCAATGTTAAATTTCTCTCTTATGAAAATATGAAAAGGAGTGTTACTTGTTCTCCCGCACCTATGCAGCATCCATGGGTGCAAGGAGCTTTAACTGTCACGGGTAAGCTCCGTAAGGAAATAATGGATCTTAAGCGGCAAGTCAACAAGCTCGAGGAGGAGAATCGTATCCTGAGGGGTATCATAGCCAAGAATATTACATCACCACCTCCGAAGAAAGAGCAATAATCACATGGGTATGGGCACTCCCCTTGGCAACTGCCAAGCTTGGGGGAGGTGCCCGGGTATCGTATCACCATCACACTCCTATCTTTACCTTTTTCTTAGTTTGATCCTTTTAGTAATGTCTTGATCTAGTAGAATAAAGTTCTAGTGTGATTTAGTTTCGGGTTTTGCTTTATGATGTCTCTATGTAATCGAGTCCGTGAGCTATAATAAAGATTAGTGTTGAGTCAAGTGCTTGATTATCTTGCTATGATCTTGAGAGAATAAAAGAAAAATAAAGAAAAAAAAGAAATACAGAGATCATATTGATCTTATGGACAGTAATGACTTCACATATAAAGAGTATGATGATTAAAAGTTGTTGAGAGTTGACAAACATAGTTTTGGTCATCGTTGCAATTAATAGGAAGTAACAAAGAAAGAAAGGTTTTCACATATAAATACACTATCTTGGACATCTTTTATGATTGTGAGCACTCATTAAAATATGACATGCTAAAGAGTTGATGTTGGACAAGGAAGACAACGTAATGGGTTATGTTTTCTTATATCCGAAATAAAGTATATTGTCATGGATCATCCAACATTTGAGCTTGCCTTTCCCTCTCATGCTAGCCAATTCCTTGGACCAAGTAGAGATACTACTTGTGCTTCCGAATACCCTCAAAACCAGTTTTTCCATGAGTGTCCACCATATCTACCTATGGATTGAGTCAGATCCTTCAAGTAAGTTGTCATTGGTGCAAGCAATAAAAAATTGCTCTCTAAATATGTATGATTTATTAGTGTGGAGAAAATAAGCTTTATACGATCTTGTGATGTCGAAGAAATAAAAGCGACGGACTGCATAATAAAGGTCCATATCACAAGTGGCAATATAAAGTGATGTTCTTTTGCATTAAGATTTCGTGCATCCAATCATGAAAGCGCATGACAACCTCTGCTTCCCACTGCGAAGGGCCTATCTTTTACTTTTACCTTATGGAAGAGTCATGGTGATCTTCACCTTTCCTTTTTACATTTTATCCTTTGGCAAGCACATTGTGTTGGAAAGATCCTGATATATATATCCAATTGGATGTAAGTTAGCATGAACTATTATTGTTGACATTACCCTTGAGGTAAAAAGTTGGGAGGTGAAACTATAAGCCCCTATCTTTCTCTGTGTCCGATTAAAACTCCATAACCGCAAGTATTGCGTGAGTGTTAGCAATTGTGAAAGACTAAATGATAGTTGAGTATGTGGACTTGCTGAAAAGCTCTTATATTGATTCTTTCTGATGTTATGATAAACTGTAATTGCCTCAATGACTGAGATTATAGTTTGTTAGTTCTCAATGAAGTTTCTAATTCATACTTTACATTGTGAATTGATTGTTACTTTAGCATAAGAAATAATATGACAATATCCATATATGTTGCTGTTATAAGAATGATCATGATGCCCTCATGTCCGTATTTTATTTTATCGACACCTCTATCTCTAAACATGTGGACATATTTATCGTTATCGGCTTCCGCTTGAGGACAAGCGAGGTCTAAGCTTGGGGGAGTTGATACGTCCATTTTGCATCATGCTTTTATATCGATATTTATTGCATTATGGGCTGTTATTACACATTATGTCACAATATTTATGCCTATTCTCTCTTATTTTACAAGGTTTGCATGAAGAGGGAGAATGCCGGCAGCTGGAATTCTGGGCTGGAAGAGGAGCAAATATTAGAGACCTATTCTGCACAACTCCAAAAGTCCTGAAACTCCACGGAAGTCATTTTTTGAAATAATAAAAAATACTGAGCGAAGAAAATACCAGAGGGGGCCAACACCCTGGCCACGAGGGTGGGGCGCGCCCTACCCCCCTGGGCGCGCCCCCCGCCTCGTGGGCCCCCTAGCAGTGTTCCGGTACCCATCTTCTGCTATATGAAGTCTTTTACCCTGGAAAAAATCATAAGCAAGCTTTCGGGACGAAACACCGCCGCCATGAGGCGGAACCTTGGCGGAACCAATCTAGGGCTCCGGCAAAGCTGTTCTGCCAGGGAAACTTCCCTCCGGGAGGGGGAAATCATCGCCATCGTCATCACCAACGATCCTCTTATCGGGAGGGGGTCAATCTTCATCAACATCTTCACCAGCACCATCTCCTCTCAAACCCTACTTCATCTGTTGTATCCAATCTTTGTCTCAAAACCTCAGATTGGTACCTGTAGGTTCCTAGTAGTGTTGATTACTCCTTGTAGTTGATGCTAGTTGGTTTACTTGGTGGAAGATCATATGTTCAGATCCATTATGCATATTAATACTCCTCTGATTATGAACATGAATATGCTTTGTGAGTAGTTACGTTTGTTCCTGAGGACATGGGAGAAGTCTTGCTATAAGTAGTCATGTGAATTTGGTATTCGTTCGATATTTTCATGAGATGTATGTTGTCTTTCCTCTAGTGGTGTTATGTGAACGTCGACTACATTACACTTCACCATTGTTTGGGCCTAGAGGAAGGCATTGGGAAGTAATAAGTAGATGATGGGTTGCTAGAGTGACAGAAGCTTAAATCCTAGTTTATGCGTTGCTTCGTAAGGGGCTGATTTGGATCCATATGTTTCATGCTATGGTTAGGTTTACCTTAATACTTCTTTTGTAGTTGTGGATGCTTGCAATAGGGGTTAATCATAAGTGGGATGCTTGTCCAAGAAAGGACAGCACCCAAGCACCGATCCACCCACATATCAAATTATCAAAGTACCGAACGCGAATCATATGAGCGTGATGAAAACTAGCTTGACGATAATTCCCATGTGCCCTCGGGAGCGTTTTCCTTCATATAAGAAATTGTCCAGGCTTGTCCTTTGCTACAAAAAGGATTGGGCCATCTTGTTGCACTTTATTTACACTTGTTACCCGTTACAAATTACCTTGTCACAAAACTATCTGTTACCGATAATTTTAGTGCTTGCAGAGAATACCTTGCTGAAAACCGCTTATCATTTCCTTCTGCTCCTCGTTGGGTTCGACACTCTTACTTATCGAAAGGACTACGATAGATCCCCTATACTTGTGGGTCATCAATCTCCCCGGCAACGGCGCTAGAAATCCTTCTTACTACCTCTAGAGCATGCGTTGGTTTTCCCTTGAAGAGGAAAGGGTGATGCAGCAAAGTAGCATAAGTATTTCCCTCAATTTTTGAGAACCAAGGTATCAATCTAGTAGGAGACTACACGCAAATCGCCTAGTACCTGCACAAACAATCAAGAACCTTGCAACCAACGCGATAAAGGGGTTGTCAATCCCTTCACGGCCAGTTGCAAAAGTGAGATCTGGTAAAGGTAATAAGATAAATATTTTTGGTATTTTTGTTGTATAGATTGCAAAATATACGGCGACAGAAATTGCTAGTTGACGGAAACTGGTATGATGTAAAGTAGACCCGGGGGCCATAGGTTTCACTAGTGGCTTCTCTCAAGATAACATATATTACGGTGGGTGAACAAATTACTGCCGAGCAATTGATAGAAAAGCACATAGTTATGAGAATATCTAGACATGATCATGAATATAGGCATCACGTCTGTGACAAGTAGACCGAAACTATTACTCCACACATCGACCGCTATCCAGCATGCATCTAGAGTATTAAGTTCATAAGAACAGAGTAACGCATTAGGCAAGATGACATGATGTAGAGGGATAAACTCAAGCAATATGATATAAACCCCATCTTTTTATCCTCAATGGCAACAATACAATACGTGCCTTGCTGCCCCTGCTGTCACTGGGAAAGGACACCGCAATATTGAACCCAAAGCTAAGAACTTCTCCCATTGCAAGAAATATCAATCTAGTAGGCCAAACCAAATTGATAATTCGAAGGGACTTGCAAAGATATTAAATCATGCATATAAGAATTCTGAGAAGAACCAAATATTGTTCATAGATAATCTTGATCATAAACCCACAATTCATCGGATCTCGACAAACACACTGCAAAAAGAATTACATCGAATAGATCTCCAAGAGAATCGAGGAGAACTTTGTATTGAGATCCAAAGAGAGAGAAGAAGCCATCTAGCTAATAACTATGGACCCGAAGGTCTGTGGTAAACTACTCACACATCATTGGAGAGGCTATGGTGTTGATGTAGAAGCCCTCCGTGATCGAATCCCCCTCCGGCGGAGCGCCGGAAAAGGCCCCAAGATGGGATCTCACGGGTACAGAAGGTTGTGGCAGTGGAAAAAGTGTTTTGTGGCTCCCCTGGATGTTTTCATGGTATAAGAGTATATATAGGCGAAAGAAGTAGGTCGGTGGAGCCACGAGGGACCCACGAGGGTGGGGGCCGCGCCCTCCTGCCTCGTGGCTTCGTCGTTGCTTCCTTGACATCCACTCCAAGTCTCCTGGATTGCGTTTGTTCCAAAAAAGATCCTCGCGAAGGTTTCGTTCTGTTTGGATTCCGTTTGATATTCCTTTTTCTGCGAAAAACTGAAATAGGCAAAAAACAGCAATTTGCAGTGGGCCTTCGGTTAATAGGTTAGTCCCAAAAATAATATAAAAATGTATATTAAATCCCATTAGACATCCAAAACAGATAATATAATAGCATGGAACAATCAAAAATTATAGATATGTTGGAGATATATCACTCGTGTTGGAGCATGCCGACTGGGCGGGGTGATACGTCTCCAACGTATCTATAATTTTTTATTGTTCCATGCTATTATATTATCAATCTTGGATTTTTATATGCATTTGTATGCAATTTTATATGATTTTTGGGACTAACCTATTAACCTAGAGCGCAGTGCCAATTTTTGTTTTTCCTTGTTTTTGAGTTTTGTAGAAAAGGAATATCAAACGGAGTCCAATTGACCTGAAACTTTAGGACGGTTGTTTTTGGACCAAAAGAAGCCCACGGAGTACCGGAGATGCACTAGAAGAGTCTCGAGGCCACCACAAGGGTGGAGGGCACCCCCACCCCCGTAGGGGGCA
Organism: Triticum aestivum; assembly: GCF_018294505.1. Lineage (NCBI taxonomy): Eukaryota > Viridiplantae > Streptophyta > Magnoliopsida > Poales > Poaceae > Triticum > Triticum aestivum. The sequence goes on from NC_057799.1 coordinate 114,854,164, forward strand.
CCCTCCGACCTTGTGGGCCCCTCGTGGCCTCCTCTGACTTGTTCTCAATGCCAACACCTCTTATATATCCCCAAACCTCCAAAGCAGAACCTAGATCGGGAGTTCCGCCGCCGCAAGCCTCTTTAGCCACCAAAAACCAATCGGCACCCTGTTCCGGCACCCTGGCGGAGGGGGAAATCATCACCGGTGGCCATCTTCATCATCTCGGCGCTCTCCATGACGAGGAGGGAGTAGTTCACCCTCGGGGCTGAGGGTATGTACCAGTAGCTATGTGTTTGATCTCTCTCTCTCGCGTGTTCTTGATTTGGCACAATCTTGATGTACCACGAGCTTTTCTATTATAGTTGAATCTTATGATGTTTCACCCCCTCTACCTTCTTGTAATGGATTGAGTTTTCCCTTTGAAGTTATCTTATCAGATTGAGTCTTTAAGGATTTGAGAACACTTGATGTATGTCTTGCATGTGCTTATCTATGGCGACAATGGGATATTCACATGATCTACTTGATGTATGTTTTGGTGATCAACTTGCGGGTTCTGTGACCTTGTGAACTTATGCATAGGGTTTGGCACACGTTTTCGTCTTGACTCTCTGGTAGAAACTTTGGGGCACTCTTTGAAGTTCTTTGTGTTGGTTTGAATAGATGAATCTGAGATTGTGTGATGCATATCGTATAATCAAACCCGCGGATACTTGTGGTGACATTGGAGTATCTAGGTGACATTAGGGTTTTGGTTGATGTGTGTCTTAATGTTTTATTTTAGTACGAACTCTAGGGCTATTTGTGACACGTATAGGAATAGCCCAATAGATCGATCAGAAAGAATAACTTTGAGGTGGTTTCGTACCCTACAATAATCTCTTCGTTTGTTCTCCGCTATTAGTGACTTTGGAGTGACTCTTGTTGCATGTTGAGGGATTGTTATACGATCTAATTATGTTATCATTGTTGAGAGAACTTGCACTAGTGAAAGTATGAACCATAGGCCTTCTTTCCAAGCATTGCAATACCGTTTTCGCTCACTTTTGTTACTTGCTACCTTGCTGTTTTTATATTTTCATATTACAAAAACCTATATCTACCATCCATATTGCACTTGTATCACCATCTCTTCGCCGAACTACTGCACCTATACAATTTACCATTGTATTGGGTGTGTTGGGGACACAGTAGACTCTTTGTTATTTGGTTTGAGGGTTGTTTGAGAGAGACCGTCTTCATCCTACTCCTCCCACAGATTGATAAACCTTAGGTCATCCACTTGAGGAAAATTTGCTACTGTCCTACAAAATTCTGCGCTTAGAGGCCCAACACGAGTCTACAAGAAGAAGGTTGTGTAGTAGACATCAAGCTCTTTTCTGGCGCGTTGCCGGGGAGGTGAGTGCTTGAAGGTATATCTTTAGATATTGCAATTGAATCTTTTAGTTTCTTGTTTTATCACTAGTTTAGTACATAAAAGAAAACTACAAAAATAAATGGAATTGAGGTTGCCTCATATGCTTCATCTTTATAATGTCTTTCGTGAGAATGATGGAAAGGAAAATTGTGCTCAAGTGTTAGAAGAAGAAGTCAATAAAATGTTTGGCACTAAATTTTTGAATGATGAGCATGATTGCAATGTTGTTAGTATGAATTCCTTGAATATCCATGATGCTAATGATATGCAAAGCCACAAGCTTCGGGATGCTATGTTCGATGAAGATGATATTTTTAGTCCCCCAAGTTTTGATGTGCCAAATTATTATGATGATAGCATGCCTCCTATTTATGATGATTATGTTGATGAAAGTGGGTTTGGAAGAGTGTCAACTCTAGGTAATGATCCCACTATTTTGGAGGGTGTTAAATCTTATAATAGTTATGAAAGTGGATTTGGAGAGGTCATGACTTTATTTAGTGATGAATCCACTATTTCGGAAGAGGCTCCAATTGATTATGAGAACAAAGTTGCTATCTATGATGATTATTGTGATGAAATGTATGCTATAAAGAATATTGATAACCATGAAACTTGTCATCATTATTTTAATTTTCAATTGGATTATGCCTCACATGATAGTTATTTTGTTGAGTTTGCTCCCACTACTATGAATGAGAAGAATTTTGCTTATGTGGAGAGTAGTAAAATTTCTATGCTTGTGCATCATGAGAATAATGCTTTGTGTGATGGTTATATTGTTGAATTCATTCATGATGCTACTGAAAATTATGATGAGGGAGTAATATATGCTTGTAGGAGTTGCAATAATATCAAGTTTCCTCTCTATGTGTTGAAAATCTTGAAGTTATGCTTGTTTTGCCTTCCTATGCTAGTTGATTGTTTCTCCCATAAGTTGTTTTCTCACAAAATCCCTATGCATAGGAAGTGGGTTAGGCTTAAATGTGCTAGTCATATGCTTCATGATGCTCTCTTTATGTTTCAATTCTTATCTTTTATGTGAGCATCATTGAAATCATCATGCCTAGCTATAAAGGCATTAAAGAAAAGCGCTTGTTGGGAGGCAACCCAACACCATTACCTACTGTTTTGTGTGTTCACATGATTATGCTACTGTAGTAATAATGTTTTATACCTTTTGTTTCAACAAAGTGCCAAGTAAGACCTTTGGGATGGCTTATGGTGATAGTTTATTTGATCTTGCTGAAAAACAGAAACTTTTGTGCTCACGGAAACAATTCTCATTTCTAGATGAAGAGTGATTTTTAGTTGATTCCTTTTTTCAGAAGATTAATAGACAAATTTCTTAGGACTTCCTAATTTATTAGGATTTTTGGGGTTACAGAAGTATGATTTCAATTCAGATCTTTACAGACTGTTCTGTTTTTGACAGATTCTGTTTTCGATTCATAGTTTGCTTGTTTTCTAGTTTCTATGGCTTATATTGCTTAATATAAATTGTAGAAATGATAGGGTACAGTAGGAATCATGTGGGAAAAATTATGAATCTTGTCTTGACAGTACCAAAGTGAATGATTTGTTTTATTATACTAATGGAGCTTACGAGTCATCTGTTAAGTTTTGTGTTGTGAAGTTTTCAAGTTTTGGGTAAAGTTTAGATGGACTACGGAATAAAGAGTGGCAAGAGCCTAAGCTTGGGGATTCCCATGGCACCCCAAGGTAATATTAAAGGACAACCAAGAGCCTAAGCTTGGGGATGCCCGGGATGGCATCCCCTCTTTCGTCCTCAATCCATCGGTAACCTTACTTGGAGCTATATTCTTATTCACCACATAATATGTGTTTTGCTTGGAGCGTCATTTTCTTTTGTTTAGATATGCTTGCTGCTATTTAGAATAATGTTTTTCATCTTTTAGTTCAATAAAAAAGGTCAAGTATAGCCTTTACCATGCTTAATTTTCAAGTCCATATGTTGTTGTTTTAAAAACAGAAAGCTTGCTGTTATGTTTTGAAAATTTGTGAATAGTCAGAAAATGATAAAATCTTGATATTTTTACACAATGAGTAAAAAAAGATTGTCTACAGTGTGGTAATTTTTTCAGAATTTTTGGAGTTAGGTAAGTATGATTCCTCTTGCATTCTTTACAGACTATCCTGTTTAGACAGATTGCTGTTATGTTTGCATATGTTTGCTTGTTTAATGATTCTATTTGTGGATGGGAGTATTAAATATGCAGAGGCATTTAGTATGCAATATCAAATAATAATTTTAGTGATTTTCTACAGTAGAGAATGATAAGGTTTTGCATGGATTTATACTAACCTATCTCACGAGTTCTTGTTGAGTTTTGTGTTGATGAAGTTTTTAAGAATTAGGGAAACCGTGATATGAAAGGAATTAAGGAGACAAAAGCCCAAGCTTGGGGATGGCCAAGGCATCCCAAGTTAATATTTCAAGAAGTCTCAAGCATCTAAGCTTGGGGATGCCCCGGTTGGCATCCCACCTTTCTTCTTCAACAACCATCGGTCAGTTTTGGTTGAGCCTAAGTTTTGCTTGCTATTTGAATAATATCCCAAGATCTGAAATTCTTGAATATTAGAGAGTCTTCACGTAGTCACATAATTATTCAACTACTCATTGATATTCACTTATATCTTTTGGAGTAGTTTGTCATTTGCTCTAGTGCTTCACTTATATCTTTTTAGAGCACGGTGGTGGTTTTATTTTGAAGAAATAGATGAACTCTCATGCTTCACTTATATTATTTTGAGAGTCTTTAAACAACATGGTAATTTTCTTTGGTTATAAATTTAGTCCTAATATGATAGGCATCCAAGAGGGATATAATAAAAACTTTCATATAAAGTGCATTGGATACTATGTGAAGTTTGATTCCTTATGATTGTTTTGAGATATAAAGATGGTGATATTAGAGTCTTGCTAGTGAGTAATTGTGGATTGTAGAAATACTTGTGTTAAATTTTGTGATTCCCGTAGCATGCACGTATGGTGAACCGTTATGTGATGAAGTCGGAGCATGATTTATTTATTGATTGTCTTCCTTATGAGTTGCGGTCGGGGACGAGCGATGGCCTTTCCCTACATATCTATCCCCCTAGGAGCATGCGCGTAGTACTTCATTTTGATAACTAATAGATTGTTGCAATAAGTATGTGAGTTCTTTATGACTAATGTTGAGCCCATGGATTATACGCACTCTCACCCTTCCACCTTTGCTAGCCTGTCTAGTACCGCGCAACTTTCGCCGGTACCATACACCCACCATATACCTTCCTCAAAACAGCCACCATACCTACCTACTATGGCATTTCCATAGCCATTCCGAGATATATTGCCATGCAACTTTCCACCGTTCGGTTTATCATGACACGCTCCATCATTGTCATATTGCTTTGCATGATCATATAGTTGACATCGTATTTGTGGTAAAGCCACCGTTCATAATTCTTTCATACATGTCGCTCATGATTCATTGCACATCCCGGCACACTGCCGGAGGCATTCATATAGAGTCATATTTTGGTCTAAGTATCGAGTTGTAATTCTTGAGTTGTAAGTAAATAAAAGTGTGACGATCATCATTATTAGAGCATTGTCCCGGTGAGGAAAGGATGATGGAGACTATGATTCCCCCACAAGTCGGGATGAGACTCCGGACGAAAAAAAAAGGCCAAAAAAGAGAGGGCCCAAAAAACAAAAACAAAACAAAAAAATAAGAGAAAAGAGAGAAGGAGCAATGCTACTATCCTTTTACCACACTTTTTCTGCAAAGTAGCACCATGATCTTCATGATAGAGACTCTCCTATGTTGTCAATTTCATATACTAGTGGGAATTTTTCATTATATAACTTGGCTTGTATATTCCAATGATGGGCTTCCTCAAATTGCCCTAGGTCTTCGTGAGCAAGCGAGTTGGATGCACACCCACTTAGTTTCTTTTGAGCTTTCATACACTTATAGCTCTAGTGCATCCGTTGCATGGCAATCCCTACTCACTCACATTGATATCTATTGATGGGCATCTCCATAGCCCGTTGATACACCTAGTTGATGTGAGACTATCTCCTTCTTTTTGTCTTCTCCACAACCACCCTCTATTCCACCTATAGTGCTATATCCATGGCCCATGCTCATGTACTGCGTGAAAGTTGAAAAAGTTTGAGAACATCAAAAGTATGAAACAATTGCTTGGTTTGTGATGTCTACTATGCAACTTTATTCTTGTAGACGTTGTTGGGCCTCCAAGTGAGAGTTTTGTAGGACAGCAGCAAATTTCCCTCAAGTGGATGACCTAAGGTTTATCAATCCATGGGAGGCGTAGGTTGAAGATGGTCTCTCTCAAGCAACCCTGCAACCAAATAACAAAGAGTCTCTTGTGTCCCCAACACACCCAATACAATGGTAAATTGTATAGGTGCACTAGTTCGGCGAAGAGATGGTGATACAAGCGCAATATAGATAGTAGATATAGGTTTTTGTAATCTGAAAATATAAAAACATCAAGGTAGCTAGCGGTAAAAGTGAGCAAAAACGGTATTGCAATGCTAGGAAACAAGGCCTAGGGTTCATACTTTCACTAATGCAAGTTCTCTCAAGAATAATAACATATTAGATCATATAACAATCCATCAACATGCAACAAAGAGTCACTCCAAAGTCACTAATAGCGGAGAACAAACGAAGAGATTATTGTAGGGTACGAAACCACCTCAAAGTTATTCTTTCTGATCGATCTATTGGGCTATTCCTATACGTGTCACAAATAGCCCTAGAGTTCGTACTAAAATAACACCTTAAGAGACACATCAACCAAAACCCTTAAGACACACATCAACCAAAACCCTAATGTCACCTAGATACTCCAATGTAACCACAAGTATCCGTGGGTTTGATTATACGATATGCATCACACAATCTCAGATTCATCTATTCAAACCAACACAAAGAACTTCAAAGAGTGCCCCAAAGTTTCTACCGGAGAGTAAAGAAGAAAATGTGTGCCAACCCCTATGCATAAGTTCACAAGGTCATAGAACCCGCAAGTTGATCACCAAAACATACATCAAGTAGATCACGTGAATATCCCATTGTCACCACAGATATGCACATGCAAGACATACATCAAGTGTTCTCAAATCCTTAGAGACTCAATCCGATAAGATAACTTCCAGAGGGAAAACTCAATCCATTACAAGAAGGTAGAGGGCGAGAAACATCATAAGAACCAACTATAATAGCAAAGCTCGCGGTACATCAAGATCGTGCCAAATCAAGAACACGAGAGAGAGAGAGAGAGAGAGAGAGAGAGAGAGAGAGAGAGATCAAACACATAGCTACTAGTACATACCCTCAGCCCCGAGGGTGAACTACTCCCTCCTCGTCATGGAGAGCGCCGGGATGATGAAGATGGCCACCGATGATGATTTCCCCCTCCAGCAGGGTGCCAAAATAGGGTCCGATTGGTTTTTGGTGGCTACAGAGGCTTGCAGCGGCGGAACTCCCGATCGGTTTATTTCTGGGGGTTTCTATATTTATAGGAATTTTTGGCGTTGAGAACAAGTCAAGGGGGTCCACAAGTCAACCACAAGGTCGGAGGGCGCGCCCTCCACCCTTGTGGAGGCCTCGTGGCTCTTTTGGCCCAACTCTTTTGCTTCGGGGGCTTCTTCTGGTCCATAAAAAATCACCGTAAATTTTCAGCTCAATTGGACTCCGTTTGATATTCCTTTTCTGTGAAACTCAAAAATAAGGAAAAACAAAAACTGACACTGGGCTCTAGGTTAATAGGTTAGTCCAAAAAATCATATAAAATAGCATATAAATGCATATAAAACATCCAAGATAGATAATATAATAGCATGGAACAATCAAAAATTATAGATGCATTGGAGACGTATCAAGCATCCCAAAGCTTAATTCCTGCTCGTCCTCGAGTAGGTAAATGATAAAAACAGAATGTTTGATGTGGAATGCTAGCAAGTGCACAAGTTTGATCAACGATAATTTCAATCACTTTTGCTAGCATCATTATATATCATAACAGTAGCTCATATCATAAAGCTTCTCATGATCAAGTAACAAGCTATTCACATGTTAAAGCATAGACCGTAAACTTCCTTGAAAACTAACAAACCATGCTCTCGGTCATCAAACAATTGCAATTCATCTTATTTTCAGGAAGGGTCTATGTAAGAGCTTTGATTTAGCAAATCCCACATACTCAACTATCATATAGTCTTCCATGATTGCTACCACTGAAAGCATATTTTTAGAACAAATAGCATCCATTGAACACAGAGAAAGATAGGGGCTTAATGTTTCGCCTCCCAACTTATTTATCATATAGATAATTGTCAACAATAATAACTCATGATCAAATATATATGAATGGCTATATATGCTTAGATCTTTCCCCACCACATGATGCTTGCCAACTAAAGAGTGGGTTGGAATGAGAAGGAATACTACTGACTCTTGCATAAAAGTAAAAGATAGGCCCCTTCGCAGAGGGAAGCAGGGATTTGCAGAGGTGCCAAAGCTCGAAGCTTTAAAATAGAGATGAAAATAATTTTGATAGGTATGCTTTCATTGTCAATATAACAACCAAGAGTTCCCAATATCTTCCATACTAGATACATTATAGGCAGTTCCCAAACAGAAAGGTAAAGGTTTACTCCCCCTCCACCAACAATCACACTCCACGGCTTGTCCGAAACAACGGGTGTCGTCCAACTATCAACAATCCTGGGGAGTTTTGTTTAAATTATTTGCGATTTTATTTTTGATCTTTTGAACATAGGACTGGGCATCACAATTACCAGCCATTTTCTCATGAATGATGAGCGGAGTCCACTCATCGTGAGAATAACCCGCCTAGCATGGAAGATACTGACAGCCCCTAGTCGCTACATGAGCGATTCAGGCATACAAAACAGATTATTATTTGAAGGTTTAGAGTTTGGCACATGCAAATTTACTTGGAACGGCAGGTAAATACCGCATATAGGTAGGTATGGTGGACACTCATGGAAGAAACTTGGTTCAAGGATTTTGGATGCACAAGCAGTATTCCCACTCAGTATAGAAATTTGGGCTAGCAAAAGATTCTAAATAGCAAGCATCACATGTTGGAGGATCCATAACAATATAACTTCTAGACAAATATACCCAAGCATAAATCATTATGTTGTCTTCCTTGTCCAACTTCAACTAATTTGCTCAGGTTTGAAAATAATTAATGGGGCTCACAATCATAGAAGATGTCCAAGATAGTATATTTATATGTGAAATCTCTCTTCCTTCAATATTCTTTCATGAATTGTTTAAATGACCAGAACTATGTTTGCTAACTTTCAATAAATTTACCACCTATACTCCTTAGATGTGAAGTCATTACTCCCCATGGAATAAGCATATGAAACATGTATAATTTCAGATTTATGATACTCAAATCATTCAACCATTTACTCATAGGATATAAGTGGAGCACGGAAGTAAATGACAAACTACTCCAAAAAGATATAAGTGAAGATCAATGAGTAGTCAAATAATTATTTAGCTATGTGAGGACTCTCTCATAAATAAAATTTCAGATCTTAAGTACCTTATTCAAACAGCAAGCAAAACAAAATATAATGACAATGCAAGGATAGCACATATCATCTGAAGAAGCAAAAACTTAGGTTCAACCAAAACTGACCGATAGTTTTTGAAGAAGAAAGGTGGGATGCCTACCGGGGCATCCCCAAGCTTAGATGCTTGAGACTTCTTGAAATATTCACTTGGGATGCCTTGGACATCCCCAAGCTTGAGCTTTTGTGTCTCCTTAATTACTTTCATATCGCGGTTTCCCTAAATCTTAAAAGCTTCATCCACACAAAACTCAACAAGAACTCGTGAGATAAGTTAGTATAAATCCATGCAAAACCTTATCATTCTCTACTGTAGAAAATCACTAAAATTATAATTTGACATTGCATACTAAATTACTCTGCATATTTAACACTCCTGTCATCAAATAGAATCATTAAACAAGCAAACATATGCAAACAATGCAATCATAACAGCAATCTATCTAAACAGGATAGTCTGTAAAGAATGCAAGAGGAATCATACTTCCCTAACTCCAAAAATTCTGAAAAATACCACACTATAGATAATTTGTTGTTACTCATTGTGTAAAAATTTCAAGATTTTATCATGTTCTGACTATTCACAAATATTCAAAACATAACAGCAAACTTTCTGTTTTTAAAACAGCAACATATAGACTTGAAAAATAAGCATGGTAAAGGCTATACTTGACCTTTTTATTGAACTAAAAGATGCAAAACATTATTCTAAATATCAGCAAGCAAATCCTAATAAAAGAAAATGACACTCCAAGCAAAACTCATATCATGTGGTGAATAAAAATATAGCTCCAAGTAAGGTTACCGATGAACGAAGACGAAAGAGGGGATGCCATCCGGGGCATCCCCAAGCTTAGGCTCTTGGTTGTCCTTGAATAATACCTTGGGGTGCCTTGGGCGTCCCCAAGCTTAGGCTCTTGCCACTCTTTATTTCGTATTCCATCAAAACTTTACCCAAAATTGAAAACTTCACAACACAAAACTCAGCAGAAAACTCGTAAGGTCCATTAGTATAATAAAACAAATCATTCACTTTCGTACTGTCAAGACAAGATTCATAATTTTTCTAACATGATGCCTAATGTACCCTATCATTTCTACAATTTATATTAAGCAATATAATCCATAGAAACTAGAAAACAAGCAAACTATGTATCGAAAACATAATCTGTCAAAAACAGAAGAGTCTGTAAAGATCTGAATTTAAATCATACTTCTGTAACTCCAAAAATCCTAAGAAATTAGGAAGTGCTAAGAAAATTTTCTATTAATCTTCTTCAAAAAGAATCAACTAAAAATCACTTTTCAGCTAGAAATGAGAATTTTTTCGTGAGCGCAAAAGTTTCTGTTTTTCAGCAAGATCAAATCAACTATCACCATAAGCCATCCCAAAGGTCTTACTTGGCACTTTATTGAAACAAAATCTATAAAACATGATTAATACAGTAGCTTAATCATGTGGTCACACAAAAATAGTAGGTATAAGTGTTGGGTTGTCTCCCAACAAGCGCTTTTCTTTAATGCCTTTTTAGCTAGGCATGATGATTTCAATGATGCTCACATAAAAGATAAGAATTGAAACATAGTGGGAGCATCATGAAGAATATGACTAGCACATTTAAGTCTAACCCACTTCCCATGCATAGGGATTTTGTGAGCAAACAATTTATGGGAGCAAGAATCAACTAGCATAGGAAGGCAAAACAAGCATAACTTCAAGATTTTCAACACATAGAGAGGAAACTTGATATTATTGCAACTCCTACAAGCATATACTCCTCCCTCATAATAATTTTCAGTGGCATCATGAATAAATTAAACAATATAACCATCACATAAAGCATTATTTCCGTGATGCATAAGCATAGGAATTTTATTACTCTCCACATAAGCAAATTTATTCTCATGGATAGTAGTGGGAGCAAACTCAACAAAATAACTATCATGGGATTGAAAATTAAAATCAAGATGACAAGTTTCATGGTTATCATTATTCTTTATAGCATACATATCATCACAATAATCATCATAGATAGCAACTTTGTTCTCATAATCAATTGGAACCTCTTCCGAAATAGTGGATTCATCACTAAATAAGGTCATGACCCAAATCCACTTTCATAAATATTATAAGATTCAACACCCTCCAAAATAGTGGGATAATTAACTAAAGTTGACACTGTTCCAAACCCACTTTCATCAATATAATCATCATAAATAGGAGGCATGCTTTCATAAATTTGCTCATCAAAACTCTGGGGACAAAAAATATCATCTTCATCAAACATAGCATCCCCAAGCTTGTGGCTTTGCATATCATTAGCATCATGGATATTCAAAGAATTCATACTAACAACATTGCAATCATGCTCGTCATTCAAAGATTGTATGTCAAATATTTTATTGCACTCTTCCTCTAGCAATTGAGCACAATTATCGGAATCCTTATTTTCACAAAAGATATTAAAAAGATGAAGCATATGAGGCAACCTTAATTCCAATTTTTTTTGTAATTTTCTTTTATAAACTAAACTAGTGATAAAACAAGAAACTAAAAGATTCGATTGCAAGATCTAAAGATATACCTTCAAGCACTAACCTCCCCGGCAATGGCGCCAGAAAAGAGCTTGATGTCTACTACACAACTTTATCCTTGTAGACGTTGTTGGGCCTCCAAGTGCAGAGTTTTGTAGGACAGCAGCAAATTTCCCTCAAGTGGATGACCTAATGTTTATCAATCCGTGGGAGGCGTAGGTTGAAGATGGTCTCTCTCAAGCAACCCTGCAACCAAATAACAAAGAGTCTCTTGTGTCCCCAACACACACCCAATACAATGGTAAATTGTATAGGTGCACTAGTTCGGCGAAGAGATGGTGATACAAGTGCAATATAGATAGTAGATATAGGTTTTTGTAATCTGAAAATATAAAAACAGCAAGGTAACTAACGGTAAAAGTGAGCGAAAATGGTATTGCAATGCTAGGAAACAAGGCCTAGGGTTCATACTTTCACTAGTGCAAGTTCTCTCAACAAAATAACATAATTAGATCATATAACAATCCCTCAACATGCAACAAAGAGCCACTCCAAAGTCACAAATAGCGGAGAACAAACAAAGAGATTATTCTAGGGTACGAAACCACCTCAAAGTTATTCTTGCTGATCGATCTATTGGGCTATTTCTATAAGTGTCACTAATAGCCCTAGAGTTCATACTAAAATAACACCTTAAGACATACATCAACCAAAACCTTAATGTCACCTAGATACTCCAATGTCACCACAAGTATCCGTGGGTTTGATTATACGATATGCATCACACAATCTCAGATTCATCTATTCAAACCAACACAAAGAACTTCAAAGAGTGCCCCATAGTTTCTACCGGAGAGTCAAGACGAAAACGCGTGCCAACCCCTATGCATCAGTTCACAAGGTCACAGAACCCGCAAGTTGATCACCAAAACATACATCAAGTAGATCACGTGAATATCCCATTGTCACCACAGATAAGCACATGCAAGACATACATCAAGTGTTCTCAAATCCTTAGAGACTCAATCTGATAAGATAACTTCCAGTGGGAAAACTCAATCCATTACAAGAAGGTAGAGGGGGAGAAACATCATAAGATCCAACTGTAATAGCAAAGCTCGCGGTACATCAAGATCGTGCGAAATCAAGAACACGAGAGAGAGAGAGAGAGATCAAACACATAGCTACTGGTACATACCCTCAGCCCCGAGGGTGAACTACTCCCTCCTTGTCATGGAGAGCGTCGGGATGATGAAGATGGCCACCGATGATGATTTCCCCCTCCGATAGGGTGCCGGAATAGGGCCCCGATTGGTTTTTGGTGGCTACAGAGGCTTGCGGCGGCGGAACTCCCGGTCTAGGTTTATTTCTGGGGGTTTCTATATTTATACGAATTTTTGGCGTCGAGAATAAGTCAGGGGGGTCCATGAGTCAACCACAAGGTTGGAGGGCGCGCCCTCCACCCTTGTGGAGGCCGTGTGGCTCTTCTGGCCCAACTCTTTTGCTTCAGGGGCTTCTTCAGGTCCATAAAAAATCACCGTAAATTTTCAGCTCAATTGAACTCCGTTTGATATTCCTTTTCTGCGAAACTCAAAAAACAAGGAAAAAGCATAAACTGGCACTGGGCTCTAGGTTAATAGGTTAGTCCCGAAAATCATATATAATAACATATAAATGCATATAAAACATCCAAGATAGATAATATAATAGCATGGAACAATAAAAAATTATAGATACGTTGGAGACGTATTAGCTTGTCATCGGGGTTGTGCATGATTTGAGTATTTTGTGTGATGAAGATGGAGCATAGCTAGACTAAATGATTTTGTAGGGATAAGCTTTCTTTGGCCATGTTACTTTGAGAAGACATAATTGCCTTGTTAGAATGCTTGAAGTATTATTGTTTTTACGTCAATATTAAACTTTTATTTTGAATCTTATGGATCTGAACATTCATGCCACTATAAAGAAGATTACATTGATAAATATGTTAGGTAGCATTCCACATCAAAAGTTCTGTTTTTATCATTTATCTACTCGAGGACAAGCAGGAATTAAGCTTTGGGATGCTTGATATGTCTCCAACGTATCTATAATTTTTTTATTGTTCCATGCTATTATATTATCAATCTTGGATTTTTTATATGCATTTGTATGCAATTTTATATGATTTTTGGCACTAACCTATTAACCTAGAGCCCAGTGCCAGTTTCTGTTTTTTCCTTGTTTTTGAGTTTTGCAGAAATGGAATATCAAACAGAGTCCAATTGACCTGAAAATTTACGACGATTGTTTTTGGACCAAAAGAAGCCCACGGAGTACCGGAGATGCACCAGAAGAGTCCCGAGGCCACCACAAGGGTGGAGGGCACCCCCACCCCCTAGGGCGCCCCCTCCGACCTTGTGGGCCCCTCGTGGACTCCCCTAACTTGTTCTCGACGCCAACACCTCTTATATATCCCCAAACCTCGAGAACAGAACCTAGATCGGGAGTTCCACCGCCGCAAACCTCTGTAGCCACCAAAAACCAATCGGGACCCTATTCCGGCACCCTGCCGGAGGGGGAAATCATCACCGGTGTCCATCTTCATCATCTCGGTGCTCTCCATGATGAGGAGGGAGTAGTTCACCCTCGGGGCTGAGGGTATGTACCAGTAGCTATGTGTTTGATCTCTCTCTCTCTCTCTCTCGTGTTCTTGATTTGGCACGATCTTGATGTATCGCGAGCTTTGCTATTATAGTTGGATCTTATGATGTTTCGCCCCCTCTACCTTCTTGTAATGGATTGAGTTTTCCCTTTGAAGTTATCTTATCGGATGGAGTCTTTAAGGATTTGAGAACACTTGATGTATGTCTTGCATGTGCTTACATGTGGTGACAATGGGATATTCACATGATCTACTTGATGTATGTTTTGGTGATCAACTTGCGGTTTCTGTGACCTTGTGAACTTATGCATAGGGTTGGCACACGTTTTTGTCTTGACTCTCCGGTAGAAACTTTGGGGCACTCTTTGAAGTTCTTTGTGTTGGTTTGAATAGATGAATCTGAGATTGTGTGATGCATATCGTATAATCAAACCCGTGGATACTTGTGGTGACATTGGAGTATCTAGGTGACATTAGGGTTTTGGTTGATGTGTGTCTTAAGGTGTTATTTTAGTACGAACTCTAGGGCTGTTTGTGACACTTATAGGAATAGCCCAATAGATCGATCAGAAAGAATAACTTTGAGGTGGTTTCGTACCCTACAATAATCTCTTTTTTGTTCTCCGCTATTAGTGACTTTGGAGTGACTCTTTGTTGCATGTTGAGGGATTTTTATATGATCTAATTATGTTATCATTGTTGAGAGAACTCGCACTAGTGAAAGTATGAACCCTAGGCCTTGTTTCCAAGCACTGCAATACCGTTTTCGCTCACTTTTGTTACTTGCTACCTTGCTGTTTTTATATTTTCAGATTACAAAAACTTATATCTACCATCCATATTGCACTTGTATCACCATCTCTTCGTCGAACTAGTGCACCTATACAATTTACCATTGTATTGGGTGTGTTGGGGACACAAGAGACTCTTTGTTATTTGGTTGGAGGGTTGTTTGAGAGAGACCATCTTCATCCTACGCCTCCCACGGATTGATAAACCTTAGGTCATCCACTTGAGGAAAATTTGCTACTGTCCTACAAAACTCTGCGCTTGGAGGCCCAACACGAGTCTACAAGAATGTTGCGTAGTAGACATCATGGGGCGTCGGCTGCTGAGGAGGCAGAGGCGGAGGCGCCAGGCCGGCCGGCGGAGGCGCCAGGCCCTCGCCCTTGGCAATTCTGGCAAGCCAGTTGCACTTCCGAGTGGTGTGGTTGGACGGCTTCGCACCGCTGTGGAACTTGCACGGAGCATCAAGGGATTGCTCGAAGGAGAAGGCGGGCAGCCAAGCACCCTTGCCGCCCTTCTGATGCTTGGGGCCGGGTTGCCCTTCCGGCTGCTGGTCTTCGACGGTTGCCACTTGCCGGCTGTTGGAAGCCGGCTGCTGGGCCTTGCGCTTGTTGTCGTTCGGCTGTTGGCGCTGGTTGGAGTCACCAGCCGGCGTCAGAGGAGCCGGCGGGAGTACCTTCCCGGACGCGTCAACCCGGATCTCCGACTTCATGGAGGAGTCGGCGGTGGCGTACTTGTCCGCCATGACCAGGAGCTCGTCCAATGTAGCCGGCTCGTCGCATAGGAGCTTGTGCTTGAGCAGAGTGCCCTCTCTGCACTCGGCGGTGAAGTACTTGATGGCCTGCACCTCGTGCACCCCTTCGCAGGAGTTGCGCAGCTTGGCCCAATGGGTCAGGTAGTCGCGGGTGGACTCGGTCGGCCCCTGAACGCACATGGAGAGCTGACGAGGCTTGGGGGGTGCTTGTAGGTGCTGGTAAAGTTGTGGATGAAGACATCGGCGAAGTCCAGCCAGCTGTTGATGCTATAGGGCTTGAGGCTGTTCAGCCATGTCCGGGACATGCCCTGGAGCATGAGCAGAACATACTTCATGGCAACACGCTTGTTGCCGTTTGCTATGCTGACTGCCATGGTGTAGTCGGTCAGCCAGTCCTCCGGCTTCACAGAGTCCGTGTACTTGGGAGTGTCTCGAGGGAGCGAGAACCCTTTGGGGAAGGGCTCGTCGCGGATGCGGGGGCCGAAGCAGGCCAGGACCATCGTGTCTTCCTCTTCTACGGCCAGGGACCGAGCGAGCCACTCGATCCGGTAGTGCGCATTGTTCTCGCTGACTCCTTCACGGGGGCCCAGCCGGCCTCCGAGAGTCGGATGATCCACAGGCGGCGGAGAGGCCAGCCTCTCCCTGCGAGGGGGTGGCGGACACTCATCCCGCCGGTCCTCCACTCGTGGGCAGTCACGCTGGCTGCGCACGACCGTAAGGCAAGTCCGCCGGCTGCGGCTAGCAGCCGGCTCCGAGTCCTGCTGACGCCGGCCGCTGCCTGTTGGGGACCGGGGTGCTTGGTTCTCGGCTTGCTTGCCGGCTTCCACCTCACGGTTGCACGCGTCTTGCTGCGTGTTCGCAGCGTTGAGGAGCTCTTGGAGGCGGTTCATCTGGCTGCGCAGCTCTTCGCCCTCCAAGTGCTCTAATTCATCTACCGCCGCCTGCGCGGCGCGCAGGTTCTGTGCGGGGGTGGCGTGATAACCCACAAGTATAGGGGATCGCAATAGTTTTCGAGGGTAGAATATTCAACCCAAATTTATAGATTCGACACAAGGGGGGCCAAAGAATATTTGAAGGTATTAGCAGCTGAGTTGTCAATTCAACCACACCCGAAGATTAATTTTCTACAGCAAAGTGATCAGTAGCAAAGTAATATGATAGTTTTGCTAGTAGTGACAGCAGCAATAGTAACGGTAACAGTGGTAACAGTAGTTTTGTAGCAAGTGTAACAGTGATGATAACAGTAGTAACTTAGCAAGAACAATATAAGATAAATTCGTAGGCATTGGATCAGTGACTTGTTGAATGATATTCATCATGAGACAGTTATAACCTAGGGCGATACGGCACTAGCTCCGGTTCATCAATATAGTGTAGGCATGTATTCCGTAAATAGTCATACGTGCTTATGGAAAGAACTTGCATGACATCTTTTGTCCTCCCCTCCCGTGGCAGCGGGGTCCTATTGGAAACTAAGGGATATTAAGGCCTCCTTTTAATAGAGAACTGGAACAAAGCATTAACACATAGTGAATACATGAACTCCTCAAACTACGGTCATCACCCGGACTGGTCCCAACTATTGTCACTCCGGGGTTGCCGGATCATAACACATAGTAGGTGACTATAACTTGCAAGATCGGATCTATAACATGGATATAATTGTGATAACATAAACGGTTCAGATCTGAGTTCATGGCACCCGGGCCCAAAGTGACAAGCATTAAGCATGGCAAAGTCATAGCAACATCAATCTTACAACATAGTGGATACTATGGATCAAGCCCTAACAAAACTAACTCAATTACATGATGAATCTCATCCAACTCCTCATTGACCAGCGAGCCTACGAAGAAATTACTCACTCTCGGTGGGGAGCATCATGGAATTGGCGATGGAGAAGGGTTGGTGATGATGAAGAACGAAGATCCCCCTCTCCGGAGCCCCAAACGGACTCCAGATCTGGCCTCCCGATGAAGAACAGGAGGTGACGGCGGCTCCGTCTCGTGGATCGCGATAATTCTTTCTCCCTGATTTTTTTTGGAAAAATAGGATTTTATAGCGTCGGTTTCACGGTCTGTGGGGCCACTAGGTGGGGACAACCCACCTGGGCGCGCCAGGAAGGGGGGCGTGCCCTGGTGGGTTGTGCCCACCCAGGTGCCCCCTCCGGTGGATCTTGGCTCCAGAAATTCTTATTTATTGTATAAAAAATCCTCGCAAAGTTTCGTTCCATTCCGAGAACTTTTATAGCGTTAGTCCGGGGTTAGTTTCATTCAAATCATGCAAATTAGAGTCCAAAACAAGAGGAAAGCGTTAGGAAAAGTAGATACGTTGGAGACGTGTCAACTCCCCCAAGCTTAAACCTTTGCTTGTCCTCAAGCAATTCAGTTGATAAACTGAAAGTGAAAAAGAAAAACTTTTACGAACTCTTTTGCTCTTGTTTGCATAAATAAGCTTAAACAGCACCCAGGTTTTCAGCCAAAATTATAACTAACCATGCCAACAATAACTCTTAAAGATTATATTAACTCATATCAATAACATAATCAACTAGCGAGCAATAATAAGATATCTCAAATGGCAACATGTTGCCAAAACAACCATAATATAATATGACAATAGTGGTATCTCGCTAGCCCTTTCTGAGACCGCAAAACATAAATGCAGAGCACCTACAAAGTTCAAGCAGCGACTAAACATTGTAATTCATGGTAGAAAAGATCCAGTCATGATGCACCCAACATTAGCTACACACAATGCATAAGTCATGACAGCAGTGCTCTCAGGTTCTGGCGCTTGTTTTAGAAGGTGATGAAACAACATAAAAGTAAATAGATAGTCCCTTTGCAGAGGGAAGCAGTGATTTGCAGAGATGCCAGAGCTCAAGTTTTTAAAACAGAGGAAATGATATTTTGAGACATGCACCCTTCTCATTTACTTCACGACCATCAGTTATCAATATCTTCCATGCTAAGCACGCTAGTGGCGGTTCCCAAGCGATAAAAGTAAAGGTTTACTCCCCCTCCACCAACAATCACACTCCACGGCTTGTCTGAAACAACGGGTGCCATCCAAACCAACAACAGTCTCGGGGGAGTTTTGTTTAATTATTTGCATTTTTTAGTTCGGGACTGGGAATCCCTATTACCGCCCTTTTCTCGTGCGATGGCGAGTGAATAAACACTCGACCTGAGAATAACCCGCTTAGCATGGAAGATACCGACCACCTCCTGTCGTTCCGTGAACGATCCAGGCACACAAAAAGGATATTTATTAGAAGTTTTTAGAGGTGGCACATGCAAATTTACTTAGGACGGCAGGGTAATACCGCATATAGGTAGGTATGGTGGACTCATTTGGAATAACTTTGGGTTCAAGGTTTTTGATGTACAAGCAGAATTTCCACTTAGTACAGGCGAAGGCTAACAATTAGATTGAGAAGCGGCCAGCTAGAGAGCAACAACGGTCATGAACATGCATTATGCATAAGTAACATTGGACACTAGCATGAGTAGGATATGAACACCATGGACATAAATATCATAGAGGCTATGTTGGTTTTGATTCAACTACATGCATGAACATGTGCCAAGTCAAGCCACTCGAACATTCAGAGGAGGATATCATATCATCATACTACATCACAATCATTTTTACACAATGTTGATATCCAAGATAAATCATTATCCACTCCCAGCTACTTATGCATGGTATGAGAAACTATAATCTCTAATTGTCATTGCAAACATGTTTAATCATACTGGGCTGAATCATGGATACTAGGTTAAACATATTTACACAAACAGAACAAGTCGAGTTCATACCCGTTTCTCTCTGCCACGGCCAGTTCATCGAACATCGCCATTATTGCCTTTCACTTGCATGACTGGACGATGTGAAAATAATAATAGTGCAAGAATGCCGTGGACTAAGCTGGAATCTACAAAACATTTTATTCAACAGGAGAAGACAAGGTAAAATCTGCTCTTCATTAGATCAACACTTATTCATATGAGAGCCACTCAACATTTTCATCGTGGTCTTCTCCTCGGTATAACTCGAATAAAAAGAAAAGAAATTCAGAGAAACACACTGAAATATTTTTGGAGTTTTTGGTTTTCTTGAACAAGCAAATAAAAGGGAAAAGCAAAAACGAGAAAGACTATTTACACGGGAAAGCTCCCAACAAGCAGAAGAAGAACAAGGAAATCTTTTTGGGTTTTCTTCTTAGTACTACAGCTAAGCATGCATAGAAAGTAAACAAACTACAACTAATTTCTTTTTGGTTTTTTCTAAGGTTTTTCAAACACACAAGAAGAAAGCAAGGAAAATAAATCTAAACATGGATGGTACAATGAAAACGTGTGAATATCGACAAATGAAATAAGTGAACATGAATGTAACGTCGGTGGGAAACACGTACTCCCCCAAGCTTAGCCTTTTGGCCTAACTTGGTAATCAATCAGTAGCCTGGATAGTAGTTGGGGTACTGAGGAGCGGGCATCCACTCATCCCACTGCTGAGGCTCCTCCTCTGCCTCTGCAGCAGCTTGACCGTTCCGGTAGGCGATGATGTCTGCATGCATAATCCTATATCCGCCCTGGCAACAGAATCAAACAAAGCAGGAGCGGGCAATGGAATAATATCACGAGTTTCAATGCTAAAAGTCAGGTTATAAGGAATAGGAATGTCAGGAGATTCAATATCAGTAAAATGGTGGTGGTCCATGGCTGAGCGGTCTAGGTAGACCTTGGTCAGAGGATGATCATGAAGGCGTATCTCAACCTCGAAGTGAGCCACCAAACGAGTAGTGAAAATCCAACCATGTATCTTACCCTTGGACTTATTAATATGAAGGCGACGTGCCACAATAGCTCCCAAGTTATAAGTGTTATCGCCCTCTATTGCACGGCGTAAAACAGCAAAGTCTGGTGCGCTGAGCGCACCCACTTTTTCCCTAGCAAGCAAACACTTAGCGATAAATAAATTAAAATAATGCACGGCAGGAAAGTGTATGCTAGTGGCAGTGACGGCTGACGCCCCTCTCTCATCTCCCACCGTCAAGGTACGGTAAAAGGCCTCAAACTCCGCTGGCCTAGGCTCGGCTAAGCTCCCATCAGAAGGGATCATGCATATGTTACAAAACTCAGTGAGTGGTATCTGATGGGTTTCAGCATATAAATCAAACCGCACCTCAGGAGGATTATTCCTAGGAAGGAAAGTAAAACTTTGAACAAAGATGTTTGTGAGGAGATGATACTGTTCGCATTCAACTGCGATGAAGTCGGTGAGGCCGGCATTAGCAGCATACTGTGTGAACTCCTGAAGGATTCCAGCCTCTTCCATGAACTGGGTGTGCGGCCATTCGCACGGCCGTACTTCCGCCAACCTCCGAGGATGGAGATCACTGTTAGATGACTCCCCAATAACACCCTTGGAGTTCTTCTTAGAAGCAAACTTCCTAAAGATGTTCATCTTTCCTATGAACAAAATTTTGAAATTTTTAGTCCACAAATTTTTCTCAACAAAATTTCACAAAATTGATAGCAACTACTCATAGGGATACATAGAGGCCATAGCAAGCATTCAAACTACTTAGAACTCTAAGAACTCAACATGCAAGCTCATCTACAGCAGCACCAAGAGTAGCTAATTATTCAAAATATAAACCACTAAAACAAAAACTAATTGGACAAATGGTGGAGTCACATACCAAGCAACAATCCCCCGAAACAGTTTCGGAAACGGAGCTTCGAGCAAAGAGATCGAAATCCGCGGGTTTGAGGGCAAGAACACGGGAGAGAGAGCAATGGAGAATTTTTTTCTAGAGGTAAGTGATGATGTGGTGTGAAGGGATAAGTGAGGGGGCCCATGTGGGGACCACAACCCACCAGGGCGCGCCTGGGGGTCCTGGCGCGCCCAGGTGGGTTGTGCCCACTTGGTGCACCTCCCTCTGAAATTATTTGCACTAGGAATTCTTAAATATTCAGAATAAAAATCGTATTAAATTTTCAGGGCATTCTGAGAACTTTTATCTTTGGGTCATTTTTTATTGCACGGGAAATTCAGAAAACAGACTAAACATGGCATTTTATTTTATTTAACTAATAAAAACAGAAAAAAAAAAGTAGGACAGAAGGTAGTGCTTACTAAATTCATCAACTTCATACCGCTCAAAAATGATCCATTAATAAGGTTGATCAAGTCTTATTAACAACCACTTTCGATTAGCATGAAACCGAAGAACTTTCGTAAATCACTAAGTTACCTCAACGGGGATATGAATGTCCCCAACAATAAGAATTTCATATTTCTTTTTTATAGTAGGTAGAGGTATTTGAAAACTTCCAATAGTGATTGTCGGAGATTTTTCAATAACATTAATACCATTCACTTGGAACTGTTTCTTCGAAAAATGCACCGTATTTTCATTACCATTGATATGAAAAGTGACCTTGCTTTTATTGCACTTAATAATAGCCCCTGCAGTATTCAAGAAGGGTCTACCAAGGATAATCGACATGTTGTCGTCCTCGGGCATCTCAAGAATAACAAAGTCAGTTAGAATAGTAACATTAGCAACAACAACGGGCACATCCTCACAAATACCAATAGGTATGGCAGTTGATTTGACAATCATTTGCAAAGATATTTCGGTAGGTGTGAGCTTATTCAAATCAAGTCTTTTATATAAAGAGAAAGGCATAACACTAACACCAGCTCATAAATCACATAAAGCAGTTTTCACATAATTCTTTTTGATGGAGCAAGGTATAGTTGGTATTCCCGGATCTCCAGGTTTTTTAGGTACTCCATCTTTAAAAGTATAATTAGCAAGCATAGTGGAGATTTCAGCTTTCGGTATTTTTCTCTTATTTGTGATGATGTCTTTCATATACTTTGCATAAGGAGGCATTTTCAAGATATCAGTCAAGCGAGTACGCAAAAAGATTGGCCTCAACATTTCAGCAAAGCGTTTAAATTCTTCATCATCTTTCTTTTTAGTTGACTTGGGTGGAAAAGGCATAGGTTTTTGAACCCACGGTTCTCTTTCTTTACCGTGTTTTTTAGCCACAAAATCTCTTTTATCATATCTTTTATTCTTATGTTGTGGGTTATCAAGATCAACAGGTGGTTCTATCTCCACATCATTGTCTGGTTCTTTATTATTTGGTTGAGCCTTTTCATGAACCTCATCATTATCTTTTCATTATCAGAAAGTGATTGTTCATTACCAGACTGAGTTTCAGCATCAGAGATAAAAGTTTCATTATCATTATCAGGAGGTTTTTCTATTTCAGGTTCATTAGAAGCGTGCAAAGTCCTATCAGATGAACAAAAATTGTATTAAGAATATTGTTTTTCGAAAAATGTATTAATTTTTTTATTCAATGAACATTTTTTGAAAAACTATGAACAAATTTTTAATTTGATGAACATTTTTTAATTTGATGAATATTTTTTTGAATTTGATGAACAATTTTTTAATTTGATGAAAAGTTTTTGAATCTGATGAACAAAAAAGTGAAAATGTAAAGAAGAAAAGAGAGAAAAGAAAAAACATAAAAGAAAACAAAAAGAAAAAACCGAAATTAACAAAGAAAGAAAAGAAAACCCGGAAGAAAAAATAGAAAAAAATTCCGGTTTGAGGAAGGTTCTAGAACTCCCCAAAACCGGGCAGACTGCAAGTGAAAATCCTAGAAAACTGGGCCGGCCCACTGTGCGACCGATTCAGAGTATTTTTACAATATGTGAACATTTTTTACAATACGTGAACATTTTTTTAAACAGGGGCGCCCAACCCCGTCCTGGCACTAACTGGACCAACCCAAGTTTCTGGAAAAAAACTGGACCAACCCAGTAAGCATAGCGAGGCTATCCCTCGTACGGACATATCCTCTGCTTTTTAATCTTTTGCCAGGTTTATTCTATCAAGTGGTTGTTCTATTAAAATACTTCTAAATTTTATTAAAAAAAGTTCATGAATTTCAAAACATAAAAAGGAGAAAAAATGTGCATTTTTTAATGTCCATGATATTTTTCCTAAATTTTGAAAATGTTCCTGGATCTCAAAAAACGATTCTTCATTTAAATAGGCGTTGGCGGTGAATATGATGATTGTACACTCGCCTCAGGGTGACTCCTTCGGCTGTGAGTTAGAGCGTGGGCTGGCGATGCTCTTTGACACAACAACGATCCACGGATCGAGCGTTGCGTGCGAGTTTGATGGTGCAGCGCATGATGGTGTGTTCGGTTCATGCACTAAGAACGAAGCGAGAGAGGGAAATGTTAGTGTCAGCAGTAGGGAGGGACAGAGGAGGTCGTGCACATCTCTTGGGCAAAGAGATAGGCTCGGGAGAGGCTAGGGAGGCTGGGGGAGCTCGGTGCGGTCGCCACGCAGAAGTCTGCCGCGTTGGCTAGAGGTGGAAGACAGATGTGCCCTTTTGGGCTGTGTTGGGATGAGCTTACACCAGTCTTTAACTTTTTATTCTTTGTTTTCATTTATTTGCTGCAAATTTGAATTTAATTGAAAATCCAAATGAGCACCAAATCTTCTGGATATTCGTATGTGGCATCCATGGACCCTTCCAAGTGCACATAAAACAATTAGGAATTTTGAGCTTATATTTCTATTTTATATGAATATAAACACAATTCAAATACAATACGGATTAATTTGAAAGCCCAAAAATAATTCCCTTAAAATCCCAAAAGATTAGGATAGGGCCCACATGGTCACATATGAGCTCGGGCCTAAACCTTAGGGTGTAAGAAGGGCATTTTGGATTTATTGTAAACAAAATTAGGGTTTTACCCTTTTTAATTAACATGCGTCTTGAATTTCCCTCGATTTCAAATTTCCAAAAAAGTAAATATGATGCCATGCTATCCTTAACTACTCTATTACATTACCATTAACTAGGGTTGTGACCATTGTTCTTCAGAAATGTGATGTTTAACCTCTCCTACCGTACGCCCTCATTGCTTTTCTCTACGGGTCAATAGATGAGAAGACCTGGCCCACATGGAGTATGCGTTCATTCATATCTGCATCTGTGATATCTCAAAAATTGAATTTCATATCTTCGTCATCTGAATCTGGAAGCTCAAGTCCGTCAACTTCGTAATTGTCATCTTTTCCTTTCGGAAATCTTTTCCTGTCCTTTTCTTCTCTTCATCGGTTTGACAATTGTCATTGACAAATCATCATCACCTTCCTCCAAGTCATAGTCACTATCCACTATTGCTGGCTCGTAGTCATCATCACTCCCCTCCTCTAAGGCCCAGTTTGTTTGGGCTTTTGCTTCTGCTTTTGTATCTTTTTCACTTTGGCCAAAAAGCCATAAAAGCTTCTAAATAGGTGCTTTTGGAGCTTTTATGGCTTTTGGAGCCAAATATTGTTATATTGATGCATCAAAAGCCATAAAAGTTTCAAAAGCACATGTTTAGAAGCTTTTATGGCTTTTTGGTTAAAATGGAAAAGCTGCAAAAGCATAAGCAAAAGCTCAAACAAACAGGGTCTAAATCATCTTGAACAACCTCTACACTTGCTCTACTTCTGCTTATGCCTCTGTTGGGCCATCTGCAAAACAGCATGCCCCAATGCTCTGATTTGGCCCAATGCTCATATCTGCACCACTGTCTTGCTTCTCCTCTCTTCTGCACTTCATAGGACTAATAATAGCAGGCAAGTGTGAAGTGTGTAGCAGGGTTTTTAAAAAACATCATCCCATTCTGCATTGACGTTATCTACGCGTTCTAGATAGAACATGTGATACCTATGTCCCTCTCTAACCGTTGCGCAAATGCAGTTTGTGTCACCGTTCTTTGAGATCAACCGAAGCTCGTCTTCATTTGTTTGACTACCAAGCAGTAGCAAATAGGTCTTTATTTTCCCTTTGTGCTCATATCCCAAATCCTCAATGAGATCATCCAACATTTCCATACATGTTGTACTGCATTCACATAAATGATAGCAAACCTTCTTGCCGTTCAGAATGACTTGTTGCATCTGTGTCCTATGAAAAATTCCCCCATGAACAAACTCCAAGTGAAATGATCAGTGTGTTGTACTGACTAAAATTCAGAGGAAACAACATGTTCAACTCAGTTGTAATAAAACCTCACAATTCCTCCTAAACCCTAATTGAATTGGAACCAAATCAACAAAAAACGTACAATAGACCAGAGATACATTGCAAATGAACATAGCTGAGATTCTTAGGTGGAAAAGAACTAGGGCTGTGGCCATAATGGAGCTCACCGTACTCGGGAACATGCCCCTGTTCCTGCCGCCGCTCACACAGCTGCGAGGCGATGTGGTCGCCCCCAACACACTATCCATCCTAGGATGTCTCGATTGGCCCTCTGATGACGGCGACTGCCGTCTAACGCAGCCGAACCATGACCGTTGTGTACATTGCCTACAAGTTGGAGGACCAGAGATGCATTTTACTCGTTCTGTGGTGAACCTCAGTGTATCTTGATGATCTAGGTATTTTGCCTTCTTATAATAGTTGCTGTACTTTGTAAATGGGTCGTTTTAAAGAATAGCACAAATGTCTGCAAACAACGACCAAACAAAAATTGGCTAACACACGCAATCAGATTATGCAAGTTTGTGTGAACACTTTGTAAATACCAACATCTTCTGAGCACGTAACATTGCAATGCAAACTGCACACTGAACAGACATTGGCAAGGGTCACTCTGTATCTTCAACAGAAGAACCAACAGTGTATAAAGAATGTAAATATGAGTGAACATGTGATAAGTTCAATTTTCTGTAATACAACCGGATAGCTCATGGGCACAAGGTCTGATCCGTCCTTACCGTAAATTACACAATGGTACAGGTATACTACATGGGATACACCAACAATGGGTGGTAAATAAAAACTTCTAGCAGGAACACCACAAACCAGATCTAACTTATTGCTGGCAACAAATCAAATTGTCTACTGATAAGTCTGATCTATATTAAGGGTTTGTAATCACAGATATGTAGTCACACTTGAGCAAAACCTGCAAGACATCATAACGAGGATTAAACAAGTATGTCGTGACAGCAATAACCAGATAAATACATTTTTACTGAAGGGGAGAACTGAAAAAGGAAAAAATGCTTCTTCCAGGCTAAAGAAAACAGTGTGATTAAGGTCGACTTATGTGGAGTTTATCAGTGTAATAGTTCGATATTCATAATAGCATAAGGCACATTCAGAAGGGATTAATGAAAATTCTAAGGAAAGTGGAAAGCAGGAGGGCATTTTGTGTTCTCAAAGTAGTACTCACTTTTAAGTTAAGTTTATCAGTGCAATCAGTAGTACTCACTCTGAAAGCAAGAGGGGAGTTCGTCAAAGTGAGATATTTACGTTAACTTGGGTTCAGAAATCTCATGTCAATTTAAACCCTTGGTACAGAATCCTATAACAAAGTTTCAGACTGACTAGGGTTCCAGAACAACGTCATGGAAGAAGCAGCAGAATGCCTTCCAGCGCACAGTATCACCATAAAGCTATGTGCTGTTTATTGCATATTTTAAAGCAAATATTACTGCACAGCCACTAACTACCATAACTTCTAAAAGACCCTCATGGTTCTAGCGTTAAATGCAGAGCAAGTAGTCCATAGTACCATCATGACTGTTGGATCATGTATTTGATATATCCTCATTCAAATGTTGCTGGTACTAATATATCCAAATTAAGTGTGAGTAAGAATGCTTTTCAAGTCAACCTGACAGCTAAACAGAGCCCCACCCTGGATCTTATTGCTCAATTTCCCAAACAAAAAAGATGAATGGCTGTGCCACTTATGAAAATTGCCTAAAAACCATTACGAAAAAGAATGTAATGAAACATAAAAAGGAGAGAAGTTATACCTTGTATGAAATCATTCCATTTATCACCTTTGTGGTCCTTTATACTGTTCTATGTAGCCTGATATATAATAACATAATGTTATATAAAAATATACAAGTGTCATGACATACTCATGATAGGGGGAACTATTTAGCTTTTAGCGTAGAAACAAACATAATATTTAGCGTTGAAATGCTACAAACGAAAGATAAAACAAGTATAATTAAACAATTACCTTGGCATATGGGGCAAAAATGGCTTTGACATCTTCAAACACCTCAGGAATTGGTTTTGCAGCATCGATCTGATCATACGCAAGTTGGGCAGTAAGTTTGAAAGTGGACAGATTCCAAAAAAAGGTAGTAAAGTGCATGAAAAAAAACAGTCCTCACTCCTCAGTAACTCATTACAATCAAAAGAAAGACTGTTATCCCAGTATATTGTTCCTTCAGGGTTCAGACTAACGTGTTCCCTAAATGTTCAATTTATAACCCCCCCGCATGCATGTGGGGATGCATTCCTTTGAGGTCCATCATTAGTCATTGTGGGAGTGCAGCAATACCTTCTTAACCTTGTCCTTCGCGTCATAGTACTCAATCACAGGCAAACTGGATTCAACAAAAACTTTGAATCTCTTCCTGATAGTCTCGATGTTGTCATCAACTCTACCCTGCAAAATAATACAAATTGTTGGAAACAGGAAAAGGGTGGTTTTGATAAGGATACATAGGCCGAACATGAGCACATATGTGAAGAATGAAACCTCATTGCGTCCCAAAAGACGCCTTTCCATCTCTTCCTCGGAACAATTGAAGAATAGCACAAATGCAGGCGAAATTTTTGTCTGAGAAAATGTGAAGCAATCAGCAATCTTGCAAAAGTCATTTATACGTACATTATGATGGAAGAGAAGAAGAAGCTGCTGAACTATTATGTGAGTTAGTAGTGAAAAAGAACATCAATTTTGAAGTGCAAGGAGTAGACGAGCTTACAACATTCTCGAACGCAGCACGATTCTCTTCATTCCTTGGAAACCCGTCGATGAGGAACTTATCATTCTCATTCTTTATCATGGCTTGCTGCAAGAGCTTTATAGTCACCTCCGACGGAACAATCTTTCCCTCCTTTATCATGTTCTCAATCATAGTTCTGTAAAATTAAGTGTAAAAATAAACATAGGTGCATGCAAATGTTAAATAATAAACAGATTGACATGACAAATATAATTTTCATAAAAAAATTGCTCTAGAGAAACTTATGAAAGAAACTAACATACCCATTCTCAGAGCCAGATTTAATCTCCGCGCGCAAAAGATCTCCAGCACTAAGATGGGTGAATCCAAAGTGTTCAACAATGTTGGAACACTGTGTGCCCTTTCCACTTCCAGGACCGCCTGTGTGTAAATTCTTGGTCAGGTACAGAAGAAAGTTTATTTATTTAGATACATGTAATGCTTGATAATGCGTATTTGATGGTCAGACATATTCTCAAAGAAAGTTTACCAAGAACAAATACTACTGTGACTTTCTTGTCACCCAACATGTTCTCAGCAACCACCTGCATGAAAAACAAAGTTTCGACCATAAGACAAACAAAGAACCATGAATAGCAAAATTTCTGTGAGACAAGGGAGTTTCATTTACTGACTATATACAAGAAGCGTTGCTCAAGGTGCCAGAATTATATTGGCAGTATGCTCAAGAATTCAAGTTCTTTGGACACGAGTCCAACAACAATAATGTTTATCTATTCCAAATTAAACTAAATGCTTAAATAGTACTCCCTCCATTCACAAATAAAAGATGTTCTAACTTTTTCTGAATTGGATTCATTTCAATCCGTATGTAGTCCATATTGAAATATCCAAAACATCTTATATTTATGAACAGAAGTAGATGTAACACCGTGAGATTCGGGGCACCAATCCTTATGTGCGAAAGGGTTAATAAATTGAAGAATGTCCACTAATACTGAAAACAGAAGGCATTGCACATCCTCAATGAAAAAGTGTGCCTTTGCAGCAACAAGTGCTTATCTAATATATCCAGGGAATGAGGAATGAAAAGTAATGCCAGTCACGTACCTCCTTCTCAGTCACAACTGCGGGAGCATCCACAACCGTGCCCATGGCTGAAAAATATTCGAATATTCAGTTTAGAAGTTCTAGTTATGCATCTCAAAATGAAAAGAGAAGAAATACACCATGTAAAAAAGACCACTCTATATGGTGAAGATCAGTAGCGGCACTAACATTGTTGAAGGGCTGAGGACACTTTGGTTATTTAAACCACTTAGAAAAATCAGGGAGTTTGATTCACTAATTACACACAAACACACACATGAACATACCCTTAAACAGCATTGCACTGATTGAGTAGACTCCCGAATTACTTGTACAGGATCACAATCAGTATTCTCATTTCCAACCAACAAAACTACGTACAAGTTTCCGGGCTCATCACCCGAAAATTACTCGTGACCCATGCCTAGCATCAATCAAGAGAGATACAAGGGCAGGATCACACACTGTTCTAGAAAAGGATATTTCTTCTCCTTCCACCTAACCAAGGCATATTCACTGTTATGCTTACAAGCATACGGGTCCATTTTTTAAATGAGCTAGACAAACAGAGGGATCACAATTATAACCCGATTTAAACTACGATCCCCTTGATTTCCCGCCGCTTACAGCTAGCATGAACAAAGATCAAAACAAGCAGATCACCCACCGCTAATACTATTTCAATTTTTTTTTCTATTTTGATTCGGGCAACATAGATCATCCACCCCTCTAAACTCCCAGTGCAATGATCCCTAGATCCAGCCCCAGGCACGCAACCCTAGGACCCCTCCTTGTCAGATCTGCATCGCAGACTGCCGCCGGAGCCAACCATTCCAGCCGGGAGGCGGGATCCTTTCCCTCAACCCCAGATCACAAAGACTACAGCCCGCCCGAAAACCCGCCAAGGGACAACATTCGAGACACGCTCCAGGTGATAACAACAGCAGGCTAGCGCGCGAACAACGCCGCCAGATCTCGCAACAGGGCGGCCGGGATCTCACGTACCTCCGCGCCGGCGGACGAGCTGCGCTCCGAATCGAATGCCGGTGGAGGGGTCGGCGCGGCGGCGAGACCACGGCGAGGGATCACAGGGTGGGGGGGGGGGGCGCGTGGTGCGTGCTGCGGTGTTGGTCTGTCTGTGGCGTTGGTGCGAGAGGAGCGAGGGGGAGGAGGAGGCCGTTTAATACGCGCGCGGCGCGCGGCCAGGTGGAGGGGGAGGTGGTGGGGTCGTGGGGGTGGGGCCCACGCGGGGTCTCCGCGGGAAAGCGTGGCGTTTGGCCGGTGGGGACACCGACCGGGCCGGAGGTGTCGGCGCAACGGGTGGAGCGGGCGCGGGCTGGAAAGCTTCGAGGAAGCGGAGCTCGGAGAGAAGTCGGCTCGTGGCCGGAAGCGGGGGAGGGGAGAATGTCACATGGAAATTGATGGAAATCACGCACAAATGTTTTAAAGTTTAAAAAAAATACAGGATGTTTATGTGGTGATGTTCCATTCGCATGTGAAAATTCCAGTTCGAACACATTACATGGTGTGAGCGATAAACAAACAAATTCAATGTTGAATAGTGTCGAACAATAACATCGCCGTTCATCATTCGACATGAGTGGTGAGCTATCTCAAAAACAAAACAATGAACATCACTATTCATGTCTGCAATGCACTTTCATCTGCGAATTTCATCTTTCTTTTGACTACGGCAGAACCCAAAGAACTGATAGCACTTTCATGATCAATCAGGATCACGGATTGCCAGAACTTTGTCAAATTCCACCATGCTGTCTCGAGATTGAGCAAACGCAAATTCTAGGGAAGCAACAAGAACCTCGAGTAACAGATTTCATCTGTCACCCGCATAAATAATTTTCAGCAATAGATCTCATCTACTACCTAATTATATTATGCAATACCCATACATCTCCATGTATTCTAGATCGAAACCTGCATCTACGCATAGCACGGCTCTTGATGCCACTGAAAGGGAACGCGACAGAAAACAAAAAATTTCTGACCTACGCACCAGCCCAGGACCACTATGGAGACTGCATACATGGTTTGATCTTTTTCGTTACCGACTCGTAGCGCAGCGGGAAGTAGAGTCGATGACGATCGGCGGTGCAGATCCCCGCAGCTAGGATTTACAACCTCCCAACCGCGAGGATGTATACCCTCATCTGCTCCTTAGACAGCCCTCCGGGAGGCGGTCGAACAGCCCCCCAGACGGTGTCGCGGACAGCCCTTCGGGAGGACCTTCGAAACTCGAACGGTCACTCGGACAGCCCTTCGGGAGGACCTTCGAAACTCGGACGGTCACACGGACAGCCCTTCGGGAGGCACTCACGAACTAAGACCGAAACTACGATCTCTCTACAGAGTTGCACACATACGGTGTCATCTATCCGGCAGGGCTTCGCCGTCCAGAACTAGTTCCTGCCGGAACCCAGACAGCCTTACGGCTCTACGAAACTCTTTTCGTGGGAGGGAGAGAAGAAGCCAGATAATGCATGGCATGTGTATGAGAGCAAGGGATGAGTGTGGAGGGCTGCCCCTCCACCTCTATTTATAGGAAATCCCAAGGGGGTAGGGTAGTTTCACAAAAAAACCCAAAATGCACATGAATGAAGTCCTTCCACAAGGACCTAGGAGTGAAACCAAGGAACAAGAGGGTCCCCAAGGGGGGATACCCCATGTGGCCGGCCACACCCCCATGAGGGGCCCAAAAAATGGCTCCTATCCATCCATGTCATCCCCAAGATCTTTTGGAGCAAAGCCCCAAAAGGTGGCTTTCCATAAAGTAACCATAAAGCTGATTTTCACTATTCACGACGACATTTTTCAGCGTCTGATCGAACTGAAAATATTTATGTGGGCTAAGAACATTTCCAGTACCCACTAAAATGATTTTCAACGCGTTCCGAAACAATTCCGGTTTTAGTGATTTTCATCTGCGAAATGCATCTGAAGTGGCTCCGGCAGCTCCGGAACATTTCCGGTTTTTATCTCAGAAAATTCCAAAAAGCTTCCAGAATGATTCTGGCATCCTCCAAGAATTATCAGGCATGTGCCGAAACCAATTTGACTTAATGGTGTATCCCGAAACAACTTTTCGGTATCATCAAAACTTATCCGATGACCTCTCTCTGCGGTACGATTCCGCTGTCCGAAACTTTTCGGTGTCCGAAACTTTTCCGGTGATTTTCTCTCAGACTCCCTGTCTAGTATTCAGCAGATAGATGACCCTTAAGCGTGTGACCCTATAGGTTCGGTGAAGTATAGACATGACCCGGAACCCCTTCTGATCAATGATCAACATCGGAGCCGTGGACACCCATATTGACCCCTATACCCACACGAATAAATATCCGAGTGAACCTCCAGTTGCCGTGTGCTATTCCTGTTGCTTCGCGATATGTTACAAATACCCGAGGTGAGACATGTTGGCATTCCCGTGGATCAACAACTTGTCCACTATGCTAGTTACCTCGTTACCGGTATTGTTCTCTTTTCTCGTTATCGTGTTCCGGCATCCCCGTGATCAAATCACAAAGTGTCTGGCCAGACGATGATGGATACCGTAACACCGAGAGGGCCCAGAGATATCTCTCCATCGTCGGAGGAGCAAATCCCAATCTTGAGCTATCAAGTTACTTGACACACTTTTCCATGAACCCGTAAGCCGCCGTAATAGCCACCCATTTACGGATGACGTTTAACAAACTCCAAAGTTCATGAAGCAAGCATGAAGAAACTCGATACTCTCATGGTCTAAGGAATCATGCAAACGTTAACCATCTCTGTGTTATGTACCAATAAACTTGTGACGAATGAATCTCATAGCATAACATCAATCCGGGTCGATTCAACACAAATGTTCTCTTAACATTGTGCCCTCAAAGTTGCTGGCATAGACATGACCATGACCAGGAAAACAGAATCATCATGCAACACTTGAGCTAGTCTTAGAGGCCAGACTAGGAATACTTCTTACCGTTTATTATTCCACACGTGCATTTGAGTCTTCCTCCGAGCCTCGTGGATATTGCAGACTCGAGAATCATTGCAGTTATAGCATGGAACATAAACATAATTATGAACTCGGAGATAAATAATATCATTTATTATTGCCTCTAGGGCATATCTCCTACACAAAGTTCATTTTAGGTACAACTTGGGAAGTGAAATTGGCCCCCTCAAAATACTAAGGAAAAGTCTTGGTTCATGCCTCAAGACTCTCCATTTTATATTTAAGTGATCAAAGATCGCATTGAGTCTGTAGGTATACTGATACTATCAAAAAGGGACGAGATTGAGAAGATGAGGTCATTGCTCAAGTACTTAGAGATCAAACTCCACAAACCTCATACGTATTCACAAGTTCCCACTATATCAAGCCCAAAGTGCTCCTCGGACTCACTGAACCAAACTCTTTGGAGTCACTGATCAACAGATATAGTCACTGTCCTAAAAACCCTAATTGCATCGGTCTCACCGAGATGTCCATTCAGACTCACCGAAGCACCTATGCCAACCTTTTTGTAACCTTCTGTAATTCATCCGGTATTTTCGTATGGTTTCCTTGGTGACACCGAAGCGTGCAAAAGTGCTTAGGTCATCACATCTCGGTGTCACCGACTAGTTTCACCCGATGTGGCAGAATGATCCAAAGTTGTTGCCTTTTGTACATATCAGTTTGACCAAGTCATTCCAGACGGTCTCACCGATGTGTGCAGAAGTGTGTGTGAAAGTAGGATTTTCTGTCATCACTATGTATACCCCCCACCCACTCCACTAGTGTCTCCCGAAGCAAACATCACTCATCTCCATATTTCTGAGAGAGAGCTCCATCTCCTTGTGCTGATTTCAAAGGGATTCCACTCCAACCATTGATCGTTTGATTTATAGTTGTTAAATTGTGATCCAAATTCTACCGTGTTGGACTAGACGTAGTACATACGGAGTGGGCCTTTGCGTTGGTACCGACGCGTACGAGTACAACTCGTTTACTTATCCTCCAAGGACTCTCATGTATTGCCCTTATATATACCCCATGTAGTCGCACCTAAGACGGCATGTCGTCTTGTCCTTGTAATACTCCTCCTCATAGTGATTGCGCCTTCGTGCGTCCGTGGTTTTCTCCCGCAAGGGTTTCCACGTAAAAATCCGTGTCTCTTTGTCTCGTTTATTTCTCGTTATTATCTAACAAGTGATATGCAAAGCTGAGGTTCAGATACGAGATTTGAGGCGAGAGTTAGGGTTCCGTCTGTGCGTACGAGATTTGACGCAACTAGGCGATCCGACGAATCCGAACACGGATCGATATCTGCTGCTACCGCCGCCCTACGAAGCCGAGACCGACGGAGTTTGGAGGCGATCGATATATCCGCTGCCCTCGCGCACGTTATCGCTGGTTGGTGAGCTGCGGCTGCTACTAATCCATCCATCAAAGCTACCGGATCAAGTCCCGAGGTACAAGACCGGTTTGTGTTTTCTGCTGCTTCACGTGGTCAAACCTACGAACCTGCTGGTGCTACTACTGTTGCTACATGAGACTAGTAGTAATTCATTACTACTTGCTACGTCCATCCAAAGCCACCAGGTGCTACTGTTTCTAATTCCGTTTGATCTGCATATTAAATTCTATCAAGAATTTTTCTATCGGCTTGCACTAATTTGTGTACACAGACTAATCTACTCATGGCATCCATGAAGTACGATCTTCCGTTGCTGGACCGTGACACAAGATTTACCCTATGGCAAGTCAAGATGCGGGCGTTGTTGGCACAGTCCGACTACGATGAAGCACTGAATAGTTTTGGGAAGAACCGAATTCAAGATTGGACTGATGAGGAGAAAAGAATAGATTGTAAGGCTTTGTCATAAATTCAACTTCATTTGCATAATAATATTTTGCAAGACGTTTTGAGCGAGAAAACGGCCGCCGCTCTATGGTTAAAGCTGGAAGGGATTTGCATGACTAAAGATCTCACCAGCAAGATGCATCTGAAAAAAAATTATTCCTGCACAGGTTACCCGAGGGAGGTAATGTTTTGAATCATATTTCAGAATTTAAAGAGATCATATCCGATCTAGCTGCAATGGAGGTTAAGTATGAAGAGGAAGATACTGCTTTAATGTACTTTGTTCACTGCCAAGTTCTTATACCAATTTTAGAGACACCATACTATACAGTCGTGATACTCTCACGCTTAATGAAGTTTATGAAGCTTTGAACTCTAAGGAGAAGATGAAATTAATGGTGCCTCATGATGGTTCGAGTTCATCCCAAGCCGATGGATTATCTGCTCGTGGCAGGACAAAGGAGAAGAACTCACATAATGAAAACAGAGGCAAAAGTAAGAACGGCTATAGGGGCCAGTCGCAATCCAGAGACAAGAAGTATTGCAGGTATTGCAAGAGAGACGGGCATGACATCTCAGAGTGTTTCAAGTTGCAGAACAAGGAAAAGAGAAAAGGTAACAAACAAGGTGACAATTCTGCTAACGTTGCTCGTGATGATAGTTCCGGTGATGCTCTTGTCGTTATTGCTGGATGTGCTGAGACCAATGATGAGTGGGTACTTGACACTGCATGCACTTTTCACATGTGCCCGCATAGAGATTGGTTTACTACTTTTGATTCCACTTCTGCTGCTGGTTCCGTTTTGGGTTTTGATAATTCACCATGCAAGATTGAAGGCATAGGTTCCGTTCGAACCAAGATGTTTGATGGCACAATCAGAACTTTGACAGATGTTCGGTATATTCCGAAGATGAAGAGAAATCTTATCTCTGTTAGTGCCCTTGATGCAAAGGGGTACAAGTATTCAGGTGGAGATAGTGTTTTGAAGGTCACCAAAGGTTCCCTTATTGTGATGAAAGGTGATTTAAGTTTGACCAATGGTCTTTATTACCTTCGAGGTTCTGCCGTTTCAGGTAACGCTACTCCAGTTATTTCAAAGAATTCTGATTGTGATGCTGCTAACCTTTGGCATATGCGTCTTGGACATATGAGTGAACTTGGTTTGGCAGAGTTAAATAAGAGAGGTCTTTTTGATGGATATGAACCTGGTAAATTGAAATTTTGTGAGCATTGTATCTTCGGCAAGCACAAGAGGGTGAAGTTCAACACTTCAACTCATACAACCGAAGGTATTCTTGATTATGAGCATTCTGATTTATGGGGACCATCTCACAAGAAGTCACTAGGTGGTGCTAGTTACATGCTGACTATTATTGATGATTATTCGAGAAAAGTTTGGCCTTATTTCTTGAAGCATAAATATGAAGCATTCTCAGCATTTAAGGAGTGGAAGATTATGATTGAAAGACAAACTGAAAAGAAGGTAAAGATACTTCGCACTGATAATGGTATGGAATTCTGTTCTAAGCAATTTAAGAATTATTGCAAGTCTGAAGGCATTGTCAGACATTACACCGTTCCTTATACTACTCAACAAAACGGTGTTGCTGAGCGTATGAACAGGACCATTATTTCCAGAGCCCGTTGCATGTTGTCCAATGCAGGTTTGCATAGGCGTTTTTGGGCTGAGGCCGCTTCCACTGCTTGTTATCTCATTAACCGTTCACCATCTATTGCTCTTAATAAGAAAACTCCAATTGAGGTATGGTCTGGTTCACCTGCTGATTATTCACAGTTGAGAGTTTTTGGTTGCACTGCTTATGCTCATGTTGATAATGGAAAATTGGAGCCTAGGGCTGTTAAGTGCATCTTTCTTGGTTATAAGTCTGGTGTTAAAGGTTTTAAATTGTGGAATCCTGAAACCCAGAAGGTGGTTATTAGCAGAAATGTTATCTTTAATGAATCTGCTATGTTACATGATGTTTTATCTACTAATGTTCTTGTTGAGAGTGAACAACAACCTATTGTTCAGGAGACTACTGTTCAGGTGGAGCATGTTATTGATTCAGGTGATACTTCTGGTAATGAAATTGTTGATGCACATGATGAACCCGTCGTTAATGATGATCATGTCACTCCCACTCCAAATCAGCCTATTGTTCCGCCCAGTTGGAATCTCGCACGTGACAGAGTTAGACGGGGTATTAATAAACCGGACAAGTTAATTGAAGAGTGCAATATTGTTTCTTTTGCTTTATCTGTTGCAGAAGAAATTGAAGGTAATTATGAGCCTTCTTCATATTCCGAGGCTATTATTTCGGGTGATAGTAATAAGTGGATGATTGCTATGCATGATGAGATGGAATCACTTGAAAAGAAAGGCACTTGGGATTTAGTAAGATTACCTAGAGAGAAGAAACCTATTTGTTGCAAGTGGGTTTTTAAGAGGAAAGAAGGTGTTTCTCCTAATGATGAGACAAGATATAAATCAAGGTTAGTTGCTAAAGGTTACAGTCAAATTCCAGGTATTGACTATAACAAAGTCTTTTCTCCTGTTGTGAAGCATAGCTCTATTCGCATTTTACTCAGTATTGTTGCCATGCATGATCTTGAGCTTGAACAATTGGATGTTAAAACTGCATTCTTACATGGAGAATTAGAAGAGGATATTTATATGGAACAACCTGAAGGTTTTGTTATTCCTGAAAAAGAAAAGCTTGTCTGTAAGTTAAAGAAATCTCTGTATGGATTGAAGCAATCCCCTAGACAGTGGTACAAGAGATTTGACACATTTATGCTCTCTCAAGGTTTCAAAAGGTCTAATTATGACAGTTGTGTTTATTTGAAAACTGCCAAAGGTTCAACTATTTATTTGCTCCTTTATGTTGATGATATGCTAATTGCTGCAAAGAGTATGTCAGATATTAATGAACTAAAGAAGCAAATGAGTAATGAATTTGAGATGAAGGATTTGGGTGCAGCAAAGAAAATACTTGGCATAGAAATATCCAGAGATAGACCGTCTGGAAAAGTATATCTAAGTCAGAAGGGATATATTGATAAAGTTCTTCGTCGTTTTAATATGCATAATGCCAAGTCAGTAAGTACTCCATTAGCTGCACACTTCAAATTATCATCAGCTTTATGTCCTAAGTTAGATGCAGATATTGAGTACATGTCTAGAGTTCCCTATTCGAGTGCAATTGGTTCACTTATGTATGCCATGGTTTGTTCTTGTCTGGATTTATCTTATGCATTGAGTGTTGTCAGTAGATACATGGCTAATCCTGGAAAAGAGCATTGAAAAGCAGTTCGGTGGATTTTCAGATACCTGCGAGGTACTTCTAATGCGTATTTACAGTTTGGGAAAACTAGAGATGACTTGTTGGTTTTGTTGATTCTGATTTTGCTGATGATTTGGATAAGAGAAGATCACTCACAGGTTATGTTTTCACCATTGATGGTTGTGCTGTGAGTTGGAGAGCAACTTTGCAGTCTATTGTGGCATGTTCCACTACTGATGCCGAGTATATGGCTATAGGCATGCAAAGAAGCTATCTGGTTGAGAGGTTTGTATACTGAGCTTTGTGGAGATTCATCTTGCCCTACCATATTTTCTGACAGTCAAAGTGCCATATATCTTACAAAGAATCCAATGTATCATGAGAGGACAAAGCACATTGATGTCAGATTTCATTATATTCGAGATGTTGTTGCTGAAGGCAATTTGAAGGTATGCAAGATAAGTACTCATGATAATCCTGCTGATATGATGACAAAGCCAGTTCCAACCAATAAGTTTGAGCTTTGCTCAGGCTTAGTTGGTATTTCTCACTAGTCCTATGGACTTTGACGCACAAGATGTTTATGCTGATTTGGATGGAGTTATTCACTTTCCTCGACTACTGGAGGGAATTTGGCTCAAGATGGAGATAGTTAAATTGTGATCCAAATTCTACCGTGTTGGACTAGACGTTGTACATACGGAGTGGGCCTTTGCGTTGGTACCGACGCGTACGAGTACAACTCGTTTACTTGTCCTCCAAGGACTCTCATGTATTGCCCTCATATATACCCCATGTAGTCGCACCTAAGACAGCCTGTCGTCTCGTGCTTGTAATACTCCTCCTCATAGTGATTGCGCCTTCGTGCGTCCGTGGTTTTCTCCCGCAAGGGTTTCCACGTAAAAATCCGTGTCTCTTTGTCTCGTTTATTTCTCGTTATTATCTAACAATAGTCACCTCATTGCTTTCCACCAAAATCCTCTCCTACCAAAGAAAAAAATCTTGAGAGTATTTGAGTGCTGAGGAGATTATCTTTTGAAGCACAAGAGCAAGGAGTTCATCATCAACAACAACATCTATTATCATTTGGAGGGTGATGCCCTCCTAGATCGACTAGGTGTGCTGGGAAGTTTCCAAACGTTGTGGAGAAGCCAAGAAGTTTGCGAGAGCTTGGAGATCGCCTACTTCATGAAGATCTACCCGAGTGAGGCTAGTCCTTCGTGGGTATAAGCCATGGTGGAATATGTGTGGTTGATTCTTCGTGGACTCGATTTCTCCGTGGAATCTTGCAACCGATATCTTCGTGATCTTAGATCCTCTATGGATCGAAGCCTCCATCAAGGTGGACGTACGATAGCATCACCTATCAGAACCATGAGTAAAAAATCTTCACCATGTCAACATTGCTAGCTAAGTTAAATCAAGCTCCTACTTTATTAGCACTTGCAATTCTTTACTTTCAACTCGTGAAAAACTTGCAATTCATGACAAACTTCGACAAATGTTTTAAATGCTTGCGAAGTTTCATCATGTAATGACATTCGTGGAACTCGTGAAAAAAAATCATCACACCAAAATGCTCTCGAAAATAACGTTTTTCATGACTTCCACAGATGTTTTCTCATGATGAAATTTTGCAATTACTTAGAACAGTTTTCAATGTTTGACACAAAAACAATCAATTTTTTTGGATTTGTTTAAAAAAATAGATTTACTGTTCACCCAAACTCATTTGAGTTCGAGCTGAAAAACATCATTTATTCCTTTGTAGAATCTCATTACAAAGTCATGGCTAGGATTTATTTTTTATTAACTTTTCTCATTTGGGTGCTATGATAATAGAATCCCCTCTCACATCGGTGTCACATCACATTTTTCATACATAACAATGCATGATACTCTTACAACATTCCCACTACGGGAGGTCTAAAAAGAATGAACAAATAACCGTGAATGAGTGGGATGTAATCAGAAACTGCAGTTGTTCTTTTGAATTACTCATGTATTTTTTCTAACACGGTAGAAACATAGATATTCACATACACGCACATATATTTGCCATATGAACACAAGATTAACGAAGTTAACACAGACGCGTCGTAATCGAGGGAAAAGTCTCCTTCTACTGAAGAAACATCACCGGACTAAAATAAATATATGAAAATGCGATCACCAGTGTCAAGTCTAGAACTTAAACCTATTGGGCTGGTTGCACAAGGAACCTAACTATCTGACATACGCTGAGTCTGTGAATTACTTTCTCTGTAAAGTAGTGATCTATATAAACGCCTTTATATTTCTTTACAGAGTGAGTACTCATTTACTGATTTTTATTTGTTAATCATGGTGGAACGATCCTTGGCTCCTTGCGTGCACACTGCATAGGAGAATCTAGGGTCACGTTCACCGAAAAATGCGAGCCACACTCGTACGCATGTGCCGAATCATGGAGTCAACTAACGAAGCGGTGAAGTAGCTGCTCGTAGGGAGAATTGGATCCGAAGCCTAGAAAAGTTAGAGCTGGAGTAGGGCCAAAGCGAAGCCAGCTCACGGAAGAACACCCTTTTTCTGTTGTGCACACCATTGAAGAACATATGGTCTCTTGATTTTCTTCAAAATCCATCTCAACTCTTTTTTTTTCGAGGAACCATCCATTTCAACTATGAAGCATAACACTCACTAATTAATCTTCAGATGTATGCCCTGGCAACAAAAAAATCTAAGATGTATGCACGGCGGACACACACACACACACTCTCTAGCTTGGTGGCGGTTGGATCTAAGTCTAACGAGGAGGCTTGCTGGCAGTTGGTGCACTCCCGATCGTCGTGGAAAGCCACCAACGACGGAAGGTGACCTGTTTCTATTGCAAACAAAGTAATGGAGAAGCCCCCCACCCCTGTACATGCTCTTCGCCAAACATTAGGTATCCGTTGACCCGCTGCTTCTTTTCTGCTAGATTTCGCGTTCAGTGCAAGTTTCTATCGCTCGAGCGACAGTTTCGCAATCGCAAGAAGCCCTCCACCCAAAAGGGTACTGCTCAAGAGAGGCGACAATTTTATTTTACTTTTTTTAAAGAAGGATAGCCCGGGCTCTGCTTCTGAGTGATACATGCAGCCATATTATTTAATGAAAGTATGAATACAAAATCTGAGGTCCAATACTGACTCACAAAAGTAGCCAAAGCAAAATAAAATAGAATATGCCATAACCGGCAAAAGAACAGTCTACGATAACTAAACTCCTAGCCTATTATTAGCTCGTCAAAGCGGTTAAAATAACCCGGGCTACCATCTCTCAGCGGTTGCATCTAGTAGCCAAAAGCTATCTGGAGTCTACAAGAGTGAGTAACGACCACGTACAAATCCATGCAGTGGCCTTGTTTATAACCTGCAAAAAGTTGGTGAAATTTTTCTGTTAAATATCATATCATTTCTGCGGTTCCATGTGGGCCAAAATAGTGCACATATCCCTATCCGAATATGTCTCACAATATTTGTTTCTACTCCGTGTAGCCACGTCCCAAATAACATGTTGATGCTAGTCGACTAACGTTGAAGGCTATATGCATCGTGCGTCAAAGCAGTTTGGCAAGCGGACAATCAAGAAAGAGGTGTTTTATATTTTCATCCTGATCGCAAAAGCAACATGGCGAACTACCCATCCATCTTCGCTTTAACAAGTTATCCTTTGTCAAAGTCACTTCTGGATAGACATACGTGACTCCGCAGGCGGCCGCCTCCTCCCCATCTAGGGTTTCTCTGCCTCCCACCGGCACCGGCGCTGATCCGCCTCATCTCCGGTGGCCTTAGGGTCATGGGAGCATGGCGGATCCCGGCCCTTGCCGGTGGGAGGGCTCCGTTTTTAGATGTGTCTTCGAGATCTGTTAGGGTTTGTGTCCAACTCAGGAAGGCGAGACGACGGCGGCTTCCTGAAGATGAAATAAGGTTCTCC
The DNA here is from genome assembly GCF_018294505.1 of Triticum aestivum. Lineage (NCBI taxonomy): Eukaryota > Viridiplantae > Streptophyta > Magnoliopsida > Poales > Poaceae > Triticum > Triticum aestivum. Next base: position 114,896,957 of record NC_057799.1, read on the forward strand.
CCGCCTAGCCCCCGTTCCGGTGGTACGTTTAGCATCATCGGTAGGCGGTGTGGATGTGTGTCTCCGGCGAATCTGTCCTTGGTGGATTTGCTCGGATCTGTTAATCGTTCGTCTAGGTTCGTGTGTTTTCAGGTTGGATCCTTCCGATCTACGCTACTCTTCATCGGCGGCGGTTGCTGTTCCGGTGCGTTGGTCCTATGGGGCCTTAGCACGACGACTTCCCGACTGTCTACTACAACAAGTTTTGACCAGCTCCGATGAGGGAGGGGCGATGCCGGCGGCGTGCCTTCGGCTCGCTTCAGTGCTTGTAGTCGTCGCTAGGTAGTCTACGGATCTGGATGTAATTTTTATTATTTCTGGTGTTCATTGTACTGCCATGATTGAAGTTGAATAGATTGGATGTTTTCCCGCAAAAAAAAATCACTTCCTTGTGGACAAAACCACATAAAATTTTAATTCTAAGTGGAAATTTAATTTTTCAGATATGAAGTGATCTCGAGATTGATCCAAAGTCAATTAGATCCAAGTACATCGATTTCACCGTGAAACAACCGTTCCTAAATAATTTCCAGTGAATGGCATCTGGTTGATCCAAAAGTTGAACACCCATCAACCTGCGCACCAAATTCAGCCACGAGTTCCAATTTTCCCCCACCAACGACCTCCTGAATTGGATATTAAGAGGGATTGTTTGTAATACTGTAGCGACATAAGCTTCCTTACGTTGTACAGTATCATTTAATGTGGGATATTGCAGGGCTAAAGGTGTCTCCCCTAGCCATGCATCTTCTCATAATCTAGTCGTATTACCGTTACCAATGATAAATTTCACCCTCTGAAAAAAGATTTCTTTCATCCTCATTAACCCCTTCCAAGACGGTGAGTCATTAGGTCTAGCGGTAATCTGGGCCAATGTTTCAGTTTGAAGGTACTTTTTTTTTTAAAGGAGGAACACCCCCGGCCTCTGCATATGGACAATGCATGCAACCACTTTATTAATTATTCACTTGTTATGCAAAATAAGCCGACAATCCATTCCTTTATGCATTGGGATAAAAACGGTGACATGTGGAATGTGATTACTGTCACCAGGCAATCGAAATGACAATTTAGTTTCGCATGCGGCCTAAAACTGTTTGAAATATGTTTCCCGTCTTTCTCTATCAATTCGGACTTCTGGATGTGTTGATTGGAGCATAAATAATTCGGAATCAGTCTATACGTGACACGGCCGTGTTGAAATATATTGTTTGTCTTTCTTAATCAGTTTGAACTTTTAAATGAATTAATTGAAGCATGAATTTAATAAACACCATGTAATATTACACCTTACATTTTTTGCAGCTCTGCAGGTTGAGTCCGTAGTGGAGGAATGGCGGGACAGAGCACCAGCCAGTGGTAGCTCTCTGGAAGCAAGCAATGTGCTGATATTCCTTTGGTTGGTAAAATAGAAGAAGCGATGATTCGCGTCAATCCTACGGGAAACCAAAGCAGCCGTAGTTCAGCTCAAAGTATAAAAAAAAAAAAGAACTGTAGTTGCCAAGGGCGCGTTTGATTGATATCTCTGTTTTAGTCCATTTTGCGTACTTGTTCAGTTGAATCTGTTTAGACTAATGCAGCCTAAAAATTAAAATATCTGCATGTAGTTTGATTGCTTGCATTGAGCTCCCTACATCAAGAAAGCAATTTGTAGCATGCTATTTGGTTGTCTGTGTCGCTGATGTTAAACAAACAACACGTTGTTTAGTTGCAAACGGCATAAGGTGTGATCATCACTTCTCACTGGTGGTGACCTTACCACACACACTGAACATCGTCTTGTCCTAGTGAGGAAACAAATGCCAGTTTATCCTAACTACTAACAAATGGCAGTATAAATTATTAAGAGCCCTATGACTGAATAGGGCAAAGTTCAACGTTGCTAACTAGGTAGAAGACCATCCTCTTCCTCTTCTTTTTCTTCTGTTGCTGCTTCTTCTTCTGCTGTTGTGCTGCTGCTTCTTCTTGTCTTGTGTTGTTGTCCTTCTTCTTCTTCTTCTTCTTCTTTTTCTTCTTCTTCTTCAGATCCTTGTCTGACCTCTGAGCCCACTTCAACCTTTTGTTTTCCCACACTTCGTTGTCAAACGCCTCCACCATGGCCGGAGTTGACCACCTCATTAGGCGTCACATCTTTCTCGTTCGGCACAAGTCATCATAACTCCATTGTAGGATCCAGTTATGAATGATGCAACATGCAAAAACAAGCTTAACTTGGGTAGGGTAAGGGTGGAATGGCTTCTGATCCAGAATCTTAAACATATTCTTCACAGCTCCAAATGCCCTCTCAACTGTAACTCTAAGGCTGAAGTATCTGAGATTGAACAGTTCCCGAGGAGTCCTAGGATAATTCCTACCAAATAACTCGTTCAGATGGTACCTAGTTTATTGGTGATGTGTGACTATCGCGCGGTTCGTGGTTTAAAAGAGAGCAAAAATACAAGGACTGTATTGCATGCGGCAGGCGTTGAAGAAATTTTTTTTTTGATAAAGAACATATATTAATATTAAGAAGATACCAATTATACTGGCCTCTGCGACCAATATGATATCAGGCGTTTCCGAATCCCCCTGCACCGCACCCTATGTCGGGACCAACTTTTGCAGTCTGACTCGCTGGAAACGGCCGATTCAAGCATTCCCAACGAGGCAGGCTCTGATTGGCCTCTACAACCAATATGATATCAGGCGTTTCCGAATCCCCTGCACCGCACCCTATGTCGGGACCAACTTTTGCAGTCTGTCTCGTTAGAAACGGCCGATTCAAGCGTTCCCAGCAAGGCAGGCTCTGGGGTGCTTTAAGTATCGTGCCAATGCAAATCAGACCTCCTTGCATGCAACCAACAGGCATTTTCCATCCCGCCCGGGTCTGGTTGGGCTGTGCAGCCTACCAAACGCCCCAAGTTGGAAGGTATCTATTCCCAAAGCGCCGCAGTCATCAAAAGACTTAACTCTTCTCACGCGAACCAAATTCTGTAGTACCTGCTGACTTCTGAATCAGGGTCAGTCCAGATCATGTACCATCTGTACCCAGTTGCACCGTAGCATCTTTTCACTTGTACCACTCCGCATATAAACAGAAACCACCACTTGCCATATGGAGCACTATACACACATCTAGGCATCTACTCGACGCGCGGCCGACATGACTGTTCCACTCAGTCACAGGTACGAGTCCAGGTAGGCGTGCCGGCCCCGCCGGCCGAACTCGAGCAGGCTGCCGTAGGCCCGGTCCGCGACCCCGACGAACAGCGCGTCCGCGTCCGGGCTGAACGCCACGCCCGCGATCTCCCCGAACAGCCCGATCTCCTGCGCGGCGCCGTAGCCGGCCCGCGCGTCGTACACGTGGACGAAGTCCGCCGCCTCCGCCGCCGCCAGGAACCGCCCGTCCGACGAGAACCGGAGGCCCCGGACCGCACCGATCCTCCCTCCCAGCACCGCGAACGGCGCCGACAGGTTGCGCGTGTCCCACAGCCGGCACGTCTTGTCCTGGTTCCCCGTCGCCAGGACGTGCCCGCCGGGGTGCCAGGCCGATGAGAACGAGTAGTCCAGGTGCCCTTTGAGAGTCGCTATCTCCTGCAAATGTAAGCATGAACAATGCTCAGTTTTGCTGCAGGGTGGAATGAAGGGGGATTTGAAGCTGTGATCTGATGATCTGTTGCGTACTTCGCCCGATTGAGCGTCGGTGATCACGCAGTCGGAGCTGTCGCCGAGGACCGCGAGGAGCTTGCCATCAGGACTCACCGATGTGTTCTGTGAAGGACATGATCCCATGACAACTTATGATTCAGCTGTCGGGGCGAAGGTAGAGTCAAGGAATACCGAAGAGGAGCATGGATTCACTCACATTGACCGACCACGGGAAAGTAAAGCGACTAAGCAGGCTGCACCTCTCGGCATCAAGAAATTTGACAGTGCAGTCATTGTTGGCCGCCGTCACTCGAGTAGCGCCGCTGCATTTTGACAACAGGAAATCTGATAGTTGATCACGTATTGCCCACAAATTCAGAATCAGAATATCAACCAAATTGTGCAGTTCTTACCTAGGAGACTCGTACACATCTACAGCATTCGTGACGGAGTTTTTATTATCAGCGGCATTCGTACAGAATGCCACCCCGGGCTTGTCAACATACTGTCGAGAAACAATTTATGAGCTAAGATACATAAAATGGTTGAAAATTCAGCGCGTCTTGAGACTATACCTTGAAAATCAGTTCACCACGGAAACCACCCGCTACCATGAGATTGTCTTTTAGGGCCATTGTGCTGATCTGCACTCTGGACAGTGTCCGAGCTCCATGCGTCTTCTGTGAAGCAGATGGAGTATAGATTGGAAGTTAGATATACAAAAATAACAGAAAAAGGCACACATTGAAGAGATGCAAACCTGCTTTGGAACAACTTGGCCTGCAACGTGGAGCACTTCTGTCCCTCTTTGAAGAAGAGAAGACCAGTGCATCACTGAATTGTTCTGTGCCATGTAAACATCATGCTTGGATGTGGCCCACACAAGATTCCTTAGCTGAAGATACCAAGAATAGGAATGATCAGTGCCTTCGGAGTAGAAAATGTGAACAATGCTTTGCAGGTGCTGTTTTATCCAAATGGAAAAAAACGTAGTTGATTGTAGCAACCAAACACTGACAATTTGATCTTGACGATATGCTTAGTGATAGTGAAACATAATGTTCTCTATGGTCTTACAACATTACTGAAATTATCTTACAAATAACTGCATTAAGAAAGAGAATAAAAAAGGCCTAGCAAAACAGCAGATGAGAGCACATTACCGTATCCATAAGAATTTGCTGGAAAACCGATTGGCAATCTGAGTTGTGTCTGAAACTGCACAAACCAAAGGGCCGATAACTTCCTACACACTCATGCACATTTCTAGGCATCACTCCCATTTGACCAACTCAACTACAGACTGTAACTCTACCATTATGGTTAGGACCTAGGAGTATTTCAAGATGTACCTAAAGGAATACCTATGTCTAAAACGCCAACCATCGTTAGTAAAATACAGCTGAAGAAGCATTTGGTTATCTTACCTGAAACCAACTGAAGATAATCCAATGCAACAGTTTATGGTGAGTTAGTGACCCAATTTTCAACTCCTTACAGAAGTTCAAGGGCTAATGCAGACTTTTTGTACATTGGTGCGGGTGCGGCCACACACTATTTATAGCAATTTAAAAGAGGATAGGCAGATAAGGCCTTTTAGGAACCGGACCCATAACTACGAGCTCATGGAAATAAAATGACGTCAAAATGTCAAATAGTACAATAATCGACAGCAGAATGTATCCGAGAATGCAAGACATGCACACACAATTCACTCGGCCAATAATGCAAAAGATGTACTCCCTCCGCTCCCTCCGTCCAAAATAAGTGTCTCAACTTTAGTACAACTTTGTACTAAAGTTAGTACAAAGTTGAGACACTTATTTTAGGACGGAGGGAGTAGCATTCAAGGACTTTTAGTAGGTCAAAGTTAATACCATAAGAAGTCCTGCATAAAATTTTGTTAGCATCTCTCTAATGTTCAACCTGCCAAAAAGAAATGGGAATATGAATAATCTGACCGAACCTTGCTAAAATAACCTATCATATCATATTCCGAAGATGTCATATGACAGAGCCGGCCACTGAGGAGTGAGGATGCTCAACCACCTGCTTAAGAACCCTGTTGAGTCCGTTGTATTGCAGTTCTATCCTAATATACAAGCCCACTAATTGCAGAAATGAAACTACAGCTTCAGTTACCAGATCCGGCTCAACTTATGAGTTATGACATGACCTGCACTCACTGTTACGCTATAGTTGCAGTCTATACCAATGGAATAAACATGAATGAAGATTAGAAGCTTCACCTAACAAAATCAAAACCGGTCAAAGCTTCAAGAATCTCACAACATCTACAAAACAGAGTAAGAACATAAAATGCAAAAGGCTAATATAGCTTGAATACGTCAGGCAGTCACCAGTTATTATTTATATGCTTTTGGCACAAGCTTTCCTCATACTTCCTTTTCTTTTTGGAGCCAAAGACATAAGAGAAGAAAGGACGGAGAGGGAACAGTAAAATATCTTTGCACTAGTAAAGGTAAACAATGAGGTGAATACTGAAAGTTCTTATACTACATATGAGGAGTAACAATGCAGTGCATTATGATGTAGTAACTTTGGGCAACCATATTAACAGGTTGTGCTCAGTTTTTTTTGTTCAAAAAGTAAAACATACCACGCAGTTTGAGTGCACATAATTTTCCTTTAAAAATGTTGAAGATTGAGCTAACTATAGTGGGTAACAATCAAAAACTCTGTAGAATTCTTTAAAGAATTGAATATGTTGTTTAACACCTTTGATGTTAAGATTCTTATATCAATGCAAGCATCAAATATCTTAAAAATGGGAAGGTAACTGTACCTGAAAATGCACTATCGTTGGCTTGACAAGTCGTGTGTTGAAGCAGAAATCATAGAACTTGTCATTTGTCTCCACTTGTTTGCACTCCTAGAAAAGGAGGGGGAGGAGATAAGTCAAACAGCTAATGGCTATGATAAGAATTTACAACCATGTAACAAATAAACAAATATTTTTTATGGCGTTATGGGAAGATGTATTGTTTGCTTGCAGTGTCACCTCAATAGTTGAGCCTGAGATAGATACCAAAACAAACCTGACAATTTTTGTGTCAAGCGTCAACAAACAACTAGCGGTGTGATAACCAAACAATCAAGAGTATTTATGAATATGATTAACACACAGAGCGAGCTATCTCCCATTTATTGGAACATCAGCACAATGCCGGTGCATTGCCACGAAGCAAAAAAAAATGACAAGAAGTTGGACCATCAGCTTAGGAGATTATCAAAAAATATTGGTGCTGTGCAACTATCGCGCGGTTCATGGTTTAAAAGAGAGCGAAAATACGAGGAGAAATTTGCATGCGGCGGGCGTTGAACAACCTTTTTTTGGGATAAAGGAGGCAACACCAATTACTGCCCTTGGCAAAGCAAGAACTGCGAGAGAGGTTTCAACATAAACCTGAGCATGTGTCGGGCCGGGCTTGTAAAAGCCCAACCTTCAAAATGCCAGCCCGAACTATCCTCTTTTCTGAAGCCCAAGCCCAGCCCGAAGTCAAATCCGAGCCCAAAGAAAAAAAGAAGCCCGAGCCCATCCCTAACTACCTTCCGGGCTGCAAAAGGATGCCCGAGTCTGGCCTGATTGACAAGCCTGACCCAGGCGGGCCTTGCTTTTTCAGGTCGGGTCGTCAGCCGGGCTGCCTATACCCAGGTCTACTTCAACAACAACGCCCCTAGGAAGGGAACGACACACCGCGTCACCGCTGCCGGATTCAAGCACTGAAGGTCAGATCATAGGTTTTCACCTCGAAGATCAAATCCGAGCAACTCCAAGCAATGCCTTCAGGAACGGGAATGCGTGTAAACACCGCCATTGCCATGTGCAACCAACTAAGGTTGTTGTTACCACATATAAGTAATTAGTGGAAAAAAGAGTGGTGAACTCACAACCAACTCCAACCTTTATAAGCAGGAAAGAAGATAACAACTACCATCACAATTGGCATGCAGAGCCATAAGGGCGATAAGCAGAAAAACAGCTTTGCACCAATGTCACTTGTGTTGAGGTGTACAACACTAAATCTCACCATATCAAACCCCTGATGTGACCTCGCGAGGTTCTCATAATTCTTGTAATGCTTCAGCCTCATCTTGCGATACTGATCTCTACTGTATTTTAACCTCTCCCATGGTATCCCTTGCATGTCTTTTCCATTTCTGTACTCCACGGCTGATGTATCATTCTTATGCTTATTCTACAGCAAGAACAAAATTGAGGTCTTAATATTCATGAAACAAATGAAAGAATGCAATTGTTCAGGCAAACCAAAACAATTCAGATTAGTCTAATAAAAAGTAAAAGCAACATGTCCAGAAAGGCTCAAGTATCGGCATGTTATACTGCACCAGAGAAAACTAGCACAATATTAGAAATCATAGATGTCCATGTGCACATTTCTGCATCATGATTTAGTAGGTGTCCGAGTTGTTGGCTCGTTGCCATCACATATGTCCACCTCAATAGTGATGTTGTTGTATTTCGGCAGGCACTCCAAAAGCTAATTTAGCACAAAAATTTCCTTTTAGTGCCAACCATTTCCACTAGGTGGGGCCATCGGCAAGATTTGCAAATGTTATCCTACCTATTGCGTCGCCGAATTGCAAGCATGCTTTATTTAGCTTTATCAAAATTAATGTGTGGTCTGCACGTAAAATCACTCCAGCAACCATCTGCTTCCGTATTGAAGGCTTGAAGCAACACACGCACTACTAAATTACATGTAGTGAGACTTGGTTAACCATACCGGGCTCGAGGGATGGCCGTCGCGGCTGCCGGAGACGCCAAACCCGTCGGAGTCGAAGTGGTCGTCTTGCAGGTCTTCCAAATCGTCGTTCAAGTACACGGCCATCGTCCCTGCCAAGGAAAAGCACAAGAATCGAGTGAATTCCAGAAAGGAACCGAGAAACTCTGAGAAAAAAACTGCAACTTGCGAACAAGAGTAGTTCAAGCGCAGCGCGGCGGCCGGCCAAAACCTCCCAGAGTCCCAAACCACCGCCACTGAACCCAGACGAGCCGAGCAACCCAGCGCGGCAGGGAGGGAGGGAGGGATCACACATTCAGACGCAGCAAGACCAAACCCTCCTAAAATAATCGGCGGAAAAACACGCGCGCCGACGGCAGCACCTATGGTGGATGATTGATTTACCTCCCTGGGAGCCGGAGGTCTGTGGCGGGCGCTCCTGCCGGCCAGCACGGCAGCTCGAATCGCGGTCGAGGTCCCTGGAGGCTGGAGCCCTCAGGATTCGGAGAGGATTCGGCGCGCGAGATGAAAATATCCCCGGTCGTTGGTCTTCGAGCAGGAAAGAATATCCCGGTGGTGGAAGTGGCGAAAGGTGAGGAGAAAAGCGGTGCGTGAGCAGAGGGAAGGAAGGCACCGCGTTAACTAGTCCGCGCCATTTGTATTTCCTTTTTGCTGGGGTTTTTGTTTTTATCTCTATCTATATATCTATATTTTTTTATATATCTATATTTATCTCTATACCTACTTAAAAAGAATGTAAAGTCCCTAAAGAAAAATTGTAAAGGGCATCTTCGACGGGACCCTCAAAAGCCAAGCAACCGTCCGGACCAGCTGTCTAGATGCAATTTGCCATCCAATGTGGTACTCATCGTTCTATGGATCAGCCCGATTGTCCGAATTCCCGCAAACCGGACACAAACGGGGGTGCTCTACGAGTGTCCAGACCGCCGCCACATAGGACTCCGACATCCTTGGCCCACTCAAATCCCCTTCCGGTCCACTTTCCTTCCACTCCGCCCTTACTTTCCCTTTACTTTGCATCCGCACCTTCCTTCTCGTCTGCTGCTGCACCTCCTCGGTCGCCGCCCAGGCAACCACGGACCTCTGCATCCCTCTCCCACGCGCATGCTCACCTTGGACTATGCCACCGTCCACTCAGGATCCATATGTAGCCAGGTACCCTCTTCCCCCTACCGACACCGTCCATGGTGAACACCACACCCTACAGATGTTCGATCAAATGCCATATAGTTTTTTTGTTGAACATCTCGTTGTTTTCTAGAGTAAGCACAATATTGGGATACTCGATGATGGAAGATGAGTTGTTGTATGTATGGAAGGTCGCATTTGCAGACTTTGTAGGCATAAAGCAAGGGCCTCGTTGTTTTGGCAAAACTTGCATGTTTCTTCACGCCTGGTTGTAAAGGACTGTTCATGCACTGTTTTCAAACAAATGCTCGTGACACATAAAAAATGTTTACAACACTCACATAGACATCTGATGTTTTAAAAATGCTCATGAAAACATAAAAAAATCATCATATAAATTTTTTAAATGTTTGCAACATTAAAAAAATGTCCACTCATTTTTTCCTGAAAAGGTAAATAATTATTGTCACAATTTGAAGATATGTTGATGACATATAAAAAATATTCAATCCTTCTTTTTACAAAAGAAGGATTGAAAAATATGAAACAAAGTAAAGAAAAGGAAAGTATAAAGAAAAAATAGATACAAAAAATAAAAATAACACCTGGAATTTCCTAAAAGTGGGAGGAAGGTTTCTAAAACCGCTCCCATGAAGGTTCCAAACTGGACCATTCCGGTCCGTAGAAGATTCATAAAACCACTGGAAAACGTTGTTGGGCTGGCTCATTTCGTGCGGTACTGTAGGTGAGCTGACGGTGCGTCTCATAGTAAGCGAGATATAGCACTGACTGACTGGACAAAGAGTTTCATAGCACGGGCTCAAATGAGCCCGGATGAACAGTGAAATTGAAAAAATAAGAAAAAAAATAAAAAGTTCTGATTTTCTTTTTGGAAAACATTAAAAAATAATTAGTGCTTGCAAAGTTTCATCATGGGATCACATTTGTGGAAGTCATGGCAAGAAAAAAATGATGATCCAGAGGTGCTACTTTCAGAAGCATTTTGGGGAGCTGAGTTTATCCTTTTTGCCACGACTTCCACAAATGTGTTTCCATGATGAAAAATTTTAAGCACCTGAAAATTTTCTTATTTTTTGCCAAAAGAAAAATCAGAAATTTTTGAATTGTTTATTTATTTATTTTTCTTATTTTTTACTGTTCATGACAAGAGCATTTGAGCTCGATCTCAGATTAGGACTTTGGTGTCTGTCATTGTAACCACTAGTTGTTGTGGTAATGCATTTATGGAAGTTTGCTTCTTTATTGAGACCTCCAAAATGTGTATCTTCTTTTCTCACAATAGTGTCTGACTCTGACAGCATGAAACCGGACGTGTTTCTCACTCTGTTTATATTTGATGTGCTCCAACGTTTCTTCTTATCAGTCTCAGAACATTTGATTCTACGAGAGAAAAAAGTTCTTGACAAAAGGAGCAGATATTTCCTTCACAACAAAGGAACACTCCTCCAATGTCCATAGACATAGCGGGCTTTAAAGGACAGTTCCACGATACGGTTCATGGATTCAGGAGAACATGAATTTCAACACCTTATTTTTTCTCCGCTTTCTTACAAAATAAATCAACAAAACCTAACCAATCAAAACTGTAGAAGAAAAGAAATAACTATTCAGATATCCTAAGGCTTTTTGCCTAGTGCCTAAATCTGCACTTTGAAGATGCTCTGTTCTTCCCTCTTGCCAAGGATAGGCAGGGGCTGGGTAGTGTCACAATTGCACTTCGATGCTCTGTTCGTCGTCCTCACATGAAGAAGTTCGGCACACCAACGCCGAAGGTCGGGTCGAACTCGAAAAGGCAGTCCATGCTCGGGGCTGACACGGCTGTGAGCGCCGACACCACCTCCTGGAGGTCGCCGTCCAGCGGCCACTCCGCGTACGCGCCGGCTGGCACCGGGTACGGCGACATGGCCAGACCACCGTTGGAGCCAGACGCCACAGGCGAGGCCATCGACGGCGGTGAGACTGAGGTGTTGTTCAGGGCGCCGTGCTCCGCGTCCACGGTCAGGCCGGCTCTGAGGCTCTGCAGCAGGCTCTCCGCGTGCGGGTTGTGTTGGTTCGTCGGCGGCCTCCTACCGCCCGTTGGCCTGCAGGTGTGCTGGCCGTGGTAGACGACGTCGAAGAGCGCGGGGTCCTGGTCGGCGCGCTGCACCTGCTTGGTGGCGGGGCAGGCCTGCGAGTTGCGGTGGGTGCAGCGGTAGTAGGCCCTCGGGTGCTTGGCGCCGAGGATGTCCTTCTGCCCGTACTTCCTCCAGCTGTGGCCGTCGTCGCCAGGCCCCTCCGCGCCGCCGGCCGCACTCACCCTCACCTGGCTCGTCCACCTCGCCGTCGCCTTCCTGCCAAGAACCACGAAGCGCCAAGAATTCAACAGCAGTTCGGCGCATTTGGATGATCCAATTCCAATTGTGCTCTGTTCGAGCATTTGAGTTGAGTTGGGTCTTTCTTTTTACCTCTTCTTGGTGTTGGTCCTGAAGGGCTGGTCGGAGACGCCGCTGAGGGAGCTGGAGGTGCTGGAGGGCGTGGTCGGGGCGTCGGGGAAATGTGCGGCGGCGACGAAGCCGATGGACCGGTCGGTGAGCGCGAAGATCTCGGCGGTGAGGGCGCGGCACAGGTCGATGGAGGCGTCCGGTGCGTGTAGGTGCAGCTCCAGCTGCCGGACCAGCTCCTGGACTCGGCACAGTTCCGACACCACAAGCTGCAGGTTCCCGCGGCCGGTGCCGTTCCCCTCCACGCTCTCCATTGCCGCGGACACGGAAGAACACGTTCGATTGGCGGAGGAGAAGGAAGGAAGCGAGCAAGTGATCAGCGATATCTCTCGATCGCGAGGTGCAGGAGAGGAGGTGGTGGACTGGTGGTGAGAGGCGGGGAGACGAGCCATCTTATAGAGGCGGAGTTCAAGTGAAGTGAGGTGGAGGGGATTTGTTTGACTGGATGGGGATTTTTTGGACTGCCATTTGATTGGCTGCTGCCTTGCCGGGTACGGGTAGGGTTTTGCAGCTGCGGGCCGTTTTGCCCGTGAATTAAACACTTTCTATAGGGGGTGTATGCCCAAATATTTAGATGGCCAAATGGATGGCTTTTACTTTTTCTTTTCTTTGATTATTTTTAACATAGTATAATCGAAGTCGCTTACATATACGAGCATACACTCATTCTTATGAACACACACCAATCCTACACCTATGAACACCTCCGAGAGACTGAGCCGGCATAACATATTCAGATTTTACGAAGTCACCATAGGCGCCTCGCAGTCGACGTCTCCTCCCACTGAACGAACATCACCGGAAACCTAAAATAAATTCAGAAATAATGTGAGCACCAATGTCAAGTGCGGGACTAGGAAGTACCACTGTCCTCCTAACCATCCAACCACAGGTTGCTTCGCTTCTTTGACAAAAATTAAGGGTTAATATTGAGTGAACCCTTCCATGTCGTACTTATGTAAAAAAAGACCGGGTGTACTTGTGTAAACACAATTTGGAAACTACGTTGTGTCCTCGTACTCCTTCTGTTTCATATTGTAGTGCGTATAGATATACATTTTGTGTGAAAAGTCAAACTTTGTAAATATTGATCAAATTTATAGAGCCAAGTACGCCGGCCCAATGATGCTCCCCTTCGATCCAACACGAATGACTTGACTCCACGAGCGTTCAATCCACACCGCCCTAGGCGACGGGTGACTCGGTGGTGGTGGTGGTGGAAGCGCGAGTGACGCCATTGGCGGCGACACCAAAGGAGGGGGGAGGGGAGGGGCCGCCTGTACAGCCGCTACATTGTGAGGAAAAAAAGAGGGAGGGGCAACAGAGTATCAGAAGATGTCTTCTCGCTAATTTGTCAAATATTAGTTTATATAAGATACGGAAAAAAATGTCATTATTCCCTTATTGTAGCACACATCTTAATGTATTTTAACAAGGCTATGGCTTGATCTACCATAAGAACAACTAGCCAACGAAACATAATTATGCTAGGAAAATTATCGGAAAAAGCTATGGTTCAGCCGGCGGATCAAACGCATTGCGTCCACCGCCTCCTAAGTCCAACACATGTCCTTATCCATTCCTTAAGTACTCTCCGCCTTCCTACGCCCGCTCGCAGCCATGGTTGCTGCTCGAGCGCGCACGCCGGAGCTCTACTCCGGCCACCAGCAGCTTTGTTGCTCCGCTCCAGACTCCCCTCTCGCCCTACGTCGTCCCACCGGCTGGCGATGCTTTTTATACTTTTCGCAACAAAGGCTTTGTTGCAAAAGTCGTCCTGCAACATCATCTTCGCTGTATAAATTCCTTGATTCACACAGTAGATGACATCATCTTTTCAGTGAAAAAAATTCTGTAATTCATGTTGCAAAAGTTCTCCCGCAACACCATCTATGTTGCAAAAAATGTCAAGACGAAAATAATAATTCTGCAACACCACGATTGTTGCAAAAGTCCTCCCACAACATCATCTATGTTGCAAAAAAATTTGAAGACAAAAATTTAAAATTTAGGGCGTAAATAACGCTTCGGTGGTTTTGCAACAAAGCAATTGTTGCAAAGTGAGTTGCGCAACAGCTACCTTGTTGCAATTCCCGTCGCACCTCATTTGGTAGATCTGACGGCTATTTGTGGCTCGATCCAACAACACAGGAGGAGGCGGCAGATCTTTCTAAAAGATCCGCCGGCAGACGCGTAGTGCTGCCCAAAATTATTCATATTTTTGAATTTTTGGTGTATGACTATGGATGTAAGTGGGACGGCCTGACGAACAATACCATAAACCATCGATTTAATTCTTTCCTATAATCAGTGTATTAAGGAAGTGTTTTCAATAACCAATCAACTTTTTTAAGCATAACATACTTAAGTATGTTTCAACAAGAAATAATTTCATATTAAACATGTAAAGTAATTCCACATATAAATACATATTAAATTCCTCAATGAGGTATTCCAGATATTATCAATTCCAAGTAGTAATTTGAATATAGTGGCACGCAGGGCACATGATTCCAACAATTTTAGACAAGTGATGAACAAATTCTGAAACAAATGATGAGCGCAGCACGAAACATGATGACGCTTGCACCACTACGTATGGCCATTAGAAGTTCCGGGTCGGATTTGGTTGAGCTCCACGGGGATCCACAAAAACCATGAGAATCTTGGACCGGTCCACGGTCTCTTTCTCTGCTTAGACCGTCCAGACAGAGATGTAAGTGAGATCAGAAAGTCCAAACGATAGCCAAACTGCTGACCAGTTCAACACTTTCTCGAACGGTCTTTCTCTGTTTGTTTGCCCTTTTGGCCTTGAGGTTGCTAAAATTAGTTAAATATTTGGGTCAACGTGTGGGACACATGATAGCAGCCTAGTGAGCTCCAGTACCGCCTGAACTGATTGATGCGTCCTGAGCTATATTTAGGTTTCAGGTTAACTTCGATTCTGCCATTAGAGCATCTCCAACAGCGGCGTTAAAAAACGCTCGCGCGCGGTAAACTGACAGTATAACACACGGGACGTTTTTGCACGCTCCAGCGGAAGCGGGAAACTAGCACGGGGAAACGATTGCCCGCGCGCGGGAGAAAGCGGACGGTCGCGCGCTAGATTTGGCGCACTGCTTCCGGCGCGCCTATAAATTGCGGCGCTAGCCACGCCCCCCATCCCTATCCGCACTGCCACGCGCGCTCTCGCCGCTTCCTCTGTCGTTTCCCTGCCCCGCCGCCACCGCGCCACCATGCCGCCGCGCCGCCGAGGATCTTTGGGCTACCGCGGCGTCCACGAGCGCCCCTCCGGTGCCTACTACGCTGAGATCCGGTCCGGCGATGTCCGCCTCGGCCTCGGCACGTTCGAGACCCCGCACAAGGCCGCCCGCGTGTACGACGCGGCGGCGTGGCGCCTAGAAAGGCCTCGCTCGCAGATGAACTTCCGCGACGTCTACACACGCGAGCAGGCGCAGGCCGTCGCCCCTCCTCCTCGTCTTATCACGGACCTGGACCGTGCGGAGCACCGTCGGCGGCAGCGCCGCCTCCTCATCGTCGAGGAGGACGAGCGAGCCATGGCGGAGTGGCGCCGGCGCCACCCGGAGGACGTCGCCAACAGGTGCGCCTTCTTGGCGGAGAGGACGGCAAGGCGCCGCGCGGAGCGGGCGGACAAGTGTCGGCGGAAGGCACTGGCCATATCGCAGTGCGATCTCGTCAATGCCGGTGGGAAGTCGTTCTTCTCGTCAGACGATGATCGTTGGGATGACGTGTGGATCTGTACCTTGGACAACACCAGCGAGGGTGATGATGAGGACGACTCGGAGTAGTTCTAGTTGCACCGTAGTTTATCTAGTTGCACCGTAGTTTAATTATGTAGTTGCACCGTAGTTTTTTTTTATCTATCTATGCTATGAACTATATAAAATATTTTTGTATCTTTTTTATCTATACTATAAACTATGTATCATTTTAATCTATGAACAAAATATCTATGCACCATAGTCCAAAGTGTTTGTGCGAGAGCGCGCGCTGCATTTTAGCGCGCCTGCTGAAGCTACGCGTGCGCGCTAAAGCAGACGATCAACGCGCTGCAAACTGAATTTTAGCGCGCCGTTCCTTGGGCAGCTATTGGAGATGCTCTTAGTTTGCAGACATTAATTTGTGAACATCTGTTTACGCATTCTCCTTTTTGTTTTTCACTTTCTTTTCTAGTAGGAGCAGAAAAAAATCAGATATTGAAGATGAAATCTCATCTTCTTTCTATCCGACGAGTGCGTGTGCTATTTTCTATAGGTTTGGGCAACGGCTTCCCTTTCCATCTTCTGTTTAAAGAGCAGAGACAAGAAAGTGGTCTCAGAGAGGGAGAAAATTAGCGCGTGAGATGGTGGGGATGATTGAGATGACAGACGGACGGGCAGTCAAAATTTTCAAGCTGGGAAAATGCATCGAAGCTTGACTGACTTCATCGGGGTGTAGGAAGGAATCTTCAAGCCTGTTTGCGCGTCGTTTGAACGGAACAGCGACAAGGAAAGACCGAGAGTGCGTGCGTCTGACACCACTCATGTCTATCAGACACTAACACCAGCTTCCAATAACGAACAAGAATAGTCCAAAGATTAGGGCATTCTTTGGTGACTTAACAATGGCAACGACGTTCAGATTGGCTGCTAACAGACTTCTTTGGTGATTAATGAAATATAGGCTCTGTTTGTTTGGGCTTTTGCTTTTGCTTTTACAGCTTTTTTATTTTGGCTAAAAAGCCAAAAAAAACTCGTAAGTAGGTGCTTTTGGAGCTTTTTTTGGCTTTTGATGAATCAATATAACCTATTTGTGCTCCAAAATTCATAAAAGCTCCAAAAGCACATATTTAGAAGCTTTTATGGCTTTTTGGCCAAAGTGAAAAAGCTGCAAAAGCATAAGCAAAAGCCAAAACAAACAGGGCCATAGTCACGGGGAAGATAGTTACCTACACATGTAAACTGCCCATGTTCACATAATGAGTGATAGGGATCCAGATCGATGAATTAAAGCACCAAAAAGAAAATATCCTAGGCCAAGTCGAAATAAACAACAAGTTCAACATCATCAATCTACAAGGATGAGATCTCATTGTTCTCAACTATCATTGGACAGCCCATGAATCGGCTGAAAGGTAACCAAACAAACGTGGTTAGCTATAATTAGTACTGAGTACTATCTCTGTCCGGGTTTATTACGACCCCTTTCATTTTGGGTCCAATTTTGACCATGTATTTAACTACAAATATATGAAGTTTATGCTACAAAAAGTATATTGTTGAATTTGTATCTGTAGTTGTGAAGAAATATACCCCCAATACGTTCTAGTGCGACATGATGTTAGGCTTTGACAAGCACACCATTATCATGCGCCAGTCAGAGCTTATCATCCATTCACACGCCAAGAACACAGCGGGTAAGCATATTTCGTTCTCACTAACAGATCAAAGAAGAAAATAGAGGTAATAGCATGGCAGGTCCTACAACTTGTCTTGCATGTGATGGTTTGATCCTAAAACTCGCAAAAGTGGATTATTTGGTCCGACAACTTGTCCTCAAGGTGCAAATTTGGTCCTGGTCCAATGAAAAGCAGCCAAGTGGAGCCAGCTCGTTCCAGCCGGTCAGTGCCGAGCATTTTGCATTTAGCCTATGCAGGACACCGAGATGTGACAGGCATGTGTTTATTTGCTACGACCGGCATGTGTTTCTGCAGGGCTTCTACCGCGGCTTCGACGCCTCGCTGACCGGCACCATGCCCCCGCGCGCGCTCTACATGGCCGCGCCACCAAGAGCTCCGTCGCGATGCCGTTCGACATCTCGGAGCCCGCGGCGTAGGCGGTCGCCTCGGCCGCGGCGGGGTGTCGGCCGCCGTCACCGTGCAGGTCGTCTGGACTTTGGACCCCCGTCGATGTCATCAGCCAGCGGCTGATGGTCCAGACCTCCTCCGCCTACCGCTACGCCGGCAGCGCGGACGCCTTCAGAAAGATCCTCGCCGCCGACGACGCCTGCGGCCTCTCCATCATCACCCACGGCGTTTGCTAATCAAGGGTGAAGCTTTTGCACCTTTGCTCCGTAGAGAGCATGAGTGAGCCCATGGCGCAGCGCTTCGCGTGGCGCGTCGTGGACCGTGCCACTGGACACTAACACCAGCTTCCAATAACGAACAACAATAGTCCAAAGATTAGGGCATTCTTTGGTGACTTAACAATGGCAACGATGTCCAGATTGGCTGCTAACAGACTTCTTTGGTGACTTAATGAAATATAGTTACGGGGAAGATAATTAACTGCACATGTATGTAGACTGCCAATGTTCACATAATGAGGGGTAGGGATCCAGATCGATGAAAATATATAGTGTCATGAATGATGAATGTTGTAACCACATTATTGATGCAGGAAATACATACATAAGGGCATTTCTAACCGATCCCTATAACCGGTTAGTGGAGTATATTTTGAAGGAAATATGCCCTAGAGGCAATAATAAAGTTGTTATTTATATTTCCTTATATCATGATAAATATTTATTATTCATGCTAGAATTGTATTAACCAGAAACTTGATACATGTGTGAATACATAGACAAAATAGAGTGTCCCTAGTATGCCTCTACTTGACTAGCTCGTTAATCAAAGATGGTTAAGTTTCCTAGCCATAGACATGTGTTGTTATTTGATGAACGGGATCACATCATTAGAGAATGACGCGATTGACAAGACCCATCCGTCAGCTTAGCATAATGATCGTTTAGTTTTATTGCTATTGCTTTCTTCATGACTTATACATGTTCCTCTGACTATGCGATTATGCAACTCCCGAATACCGGAGGAACACCTTGTGTGCTATCAAACGTCACAACGTAACTGAGTGATTATAAAGATGCTCTATAGGTGTCTCCGATGGTGTTTGTTGAGTTGGCATAGATCGAGATTAGGATTTGTCACTCCGAGTATCGGAGAGGTATCTCTGGGCCCTCTCGGTAATGACCATCACTATAAGCCTTGCAAGCAATGTGACTAATGAGTTAATTGCGGGATGATGCATTACAGAACGAGTAAAGAGACTTGCCGGTAACGAGATTGAATTAGGTATAGTGATACCGACAATCAAATCTCGGGCAAGTAACATACCGATGACAAAGGGAACAACGTATGTTGTTATGCGGTTTGACCGATAAAGATCTTCGTAGAATATGTGGGAGCCAATATGAGCATCCATGTTCCGCAATTGGTTATTGACCGGAGATGAGTTTCGGTCATGTCTACATAGTTCTCGAACCCGCAGGGTCCGCACGCTTAACGTTTGATGACGATCGGTATTATGAGTTTATGTGTTCTGATGTACCGAAGGTAGTTCAGAGTCCCGGATGTGATCACGGACATGACAAGGAGTCTCGAAATGGTCGAGACATGAATATTGATATATTGGAAGGTTATGTTTGGATACCGAAAAGGTTTCAGATGAGTTCGAGCATTTTTCGGACTACCGGGGGTTATCGGAACCCCCCGGGGGGTTAATGGGCCTTCATGGGCCATGGTGGAAGAGAGGAGGAGGCGGCCAAGTGGAGGGGCGCCCCCCAAGCCCATTCCGAATTGGGGACGTGGCCGGCCCCCCTTTCCTTCTCTCCCTCTTCCCTTCCTTCCCCCTCCTAGTTGGAGAAGGAAACACTACAAAAAAATACACTTCCGTGATGATACGTGTTTGTCACAGTAGGTCGCGTTTTTTGTCATGCATGTACATCCATGACGATTTTATGACAGAATCAAGATAGTCATACCTGTGTTGTCGTAGAAGTGTTTCATGACATTACCAAAATTATCATCACGGAAGTGTCCACTTCCATGACGATAAATCGCGCGTCATAGAAGTGCTTTCGTCAAGGGTGACTGACACGTGGCATCCACCGTAACGGAACGCCGTTAAGCTATCGGGTCCGGTTTTGGATCCGATAACCCGTTAACAGCCCGGACCAATGGGGATTTTCCACGTGTAAAATCATCATTGGCCGGAGGAAACACGTGTTGCCTCACCGTTGGGACAGATGTCATCCACTCATTGGACAGGAGGCGCCTATGATAGGTCGACACGTGGCACGGCCCAACAGTGGCCCATTCCGGTGAAAAAGGCCAGCCCAGTAAAAATTAGCAGGCCGGCCCATATAAGGCCTACTTGTGTCAGGTCCATTTAAGCCCACGACCCATACGAGATGTGCTAATTCGGCCCGTCAACGGCCCGTTAAAGATTTGAAACCATTGAAGCCCATCGTCAGTTCGAGCCCGTTAATAGCCCGCTATATATTTGGGCTCAATATCGGCCCGATGAGATTTTGGCCTGTTAACGGCCCATTCAATGGATGGGCCAATTTTCACGATGTACATCTTTCGGCCTTTTAGCGACCCATTTAAATGTTGGGCTAATTTCCGGCCCGGTGTGTCTTTCAGCCTGTTGACGGCCCATAAATCAGTTGGGCCATTTGTAGTCGGACCTGAGTTTTGGCCTTTTAGCGACCCATTTAAGTGTTGGGCCAATTTCTGGCCCGGTGTGTCTTTCAGCCTGTTGACGGCCCATATATCAGTTGGGCCATTTGTAGTCGGACATGAGTTTTGGCCTTTTAGCGACCCATTTTAAGTGTTGGGCCAATTCCCGGCCATGTGTGCCTTTCAGCCTATTAACGGACCATAAATGAGTTGGGCCATTTGTAGTCGGACCTGAGTTTTGGCCTTTTAACGGCCCATGCCCTTCATGGTCCAATACCAGCCCGGTTTCTCTTTCGGCCTGCTAAAGGCCCACAACACAGTTGGGCCATTTACAATACGACCTGACTTTCGGCCTCTTAGCGGCCCATGCTCTTCATGGTCCAGTACAAGCCCGCTGTCTCTTTCGGCCCGCTAAAGGCCCACAGTATAGTTGGGCCATATGTAGCCCGAACTTAGTAACGGCCTGTTGACGACCCGTGAAATCAATTGGGTCCACCTGTTGCCCGCTTCGATGTCGGCCTGTTAACGACCCGGGAGTTAAGAGGGCCGACCATTAACTTTCGGCCTGGTAACGGCCCATTAACTTAATGGGCCCACTAAAGTTCGTACATGTCTTTAGGCCAAATTAGATAATTTGAGCCCATTACGACGAGCAATTATGCACAGGACCAAAACCGATCAAGCAAAGGTACGGCATACAGGGGAAAACGTTGCACATCCAGCATATATTACAGGAAATTACATCCACTGGGCAATCAAAGGTTGATGCCAGTGCAAATAAATGAACAGAACCTAACGATCTACAACGTCACAATCTGCAACCTCAGCACGGATGACGCCCATAAGCATGTGGGCAAGTTCTTGCTGCTTTGCTACAATGTCTCTGAAAACATTGATCAGTTGTTGTGTCGCACGACTTTGCACCTCTGATTCCTCCACCATTTCCATCATTGCTTCAGCCATTAATTGGTTCACAAACATACATTTTTTCCGTTGCATTCGAGACAGAGGATATTGAGCAGATTCAGATGGCGATTTTGGCAGGCTTGTATTATTGATAGTGGAGAGTGTCTCGACCACTGCATCATAACATAAATTAGGAGGGGAACCAAACAGATTAATCATGAGTTATTGCCATATTACCTGGCCTATATTTATTGGAAAGAAACAATGGGGTTGCCTTGCTGTTTTCAGAGTTTGTCTTCTTATCTTCATCAGCCTGCACCAAATTAACACACTAGCATTGCTATCATTGGCCAAGTCAGATAATAGGAAAGCAACATTGGCACAACGAACGTTTGGGAAACTAGCCAACACCAAATTAACACAATATGGCACAACTATCATCAGCCAGGTAAGGTAATACGAAAGCAACATTGACACAATGAATGAATGGGCAACCAGAGCAGCACTACAATTCAGTAATGTGCATGATATGAGATAATACACTCATGCAGCTCAGTATGCAAAACTACCAGGCAGTTTTCTTTACAAAAATCAACATTGGCGCCTTTAACATTTTGCTACAACTAATTTTAGATCAGATAAAGGTTGGATTCACGCCGATTAACAAAATACATGTTGATGTAAAAATATAGTGAATACAACAAGTACTTGCATCAGCATTGGAGCACAGAGAATTCCCGCAAGATATTTTCCTCGAATACAATCCCAATGAAGGAAGTCTTCTATCATTTAACCTTATTTTCTAAAAGAGAGATGGGTAAGAAACATGTAGAAAATATGATCAGAATGCTATAAAATTTCATGATGCGAGGATACGCACACGCTTCTTAGAATGGAGTTGACATTCTTTTGCTGGACTGGAGCGGACTAGTTCTTTGGCCACTGGAATCTTCTTATTATCGGTGGGAGTTGGGTTTCTCTATGCTGGAGTAGTATCTATGAAAAATGGAGTTGGTTTATTTCTCCTGGCGTTTGGATCTTTTGCAAAGACCTAGTTTCTAACCCTTCAGATTCTAACGTAGCCGTCTTCCGCTTGCATGCCTTATATAGAAGAATGGTGCTTCAATTATAAAACATGCTATAGCAGAGATGGAATAGGTACTGAAGAATAGAAAGGCATGACATATTGACATGTATTCCCTCCATCCGGAAATAAATGGATGGGTCTAGGCGTATTTCAGTTCTAGATACATCCAGTTTTATCCATTTCTGCGCCATGTAATCCGGACGGAGGGAGTATGATGTAAGAGCTAGGGATACGACAGGACAACACAGTAAAAAAACACTGAAAACTCACTGCAGAACCAAAGTATTCAAACCCACTGATATGAGATAGTACACTCATGCAGCTCAGGATGCAAAACTATCAGGCAGTTTTCCTTACAAAAGTCAACATTGTGGCCTTTAATCATACATTTTGCTACAACTAAATTTAGATCAGATAGAGGTTGGATTCACGCCGATATAAAAATACATGGTGATGTAAAAATATATTGATATACAACAGGTACTTACATCTGCATTGGAGCACAGAGAATTCCTGTAAGAATCTTTCCTCACAGACGATACCAGTGCAGAAATTCTTCTATCTGTTAAGCTTATTTTCTAAAAGAGAGATGGGTAAGAAACATGTAGAAAATATGATCAACATGCTATAAAATTTCATGATGCAAGGATACACACACGCTTCTTAGAATGGAGTTGACATATTTTTGCTGGACTGGAGCGGACTAGTTCTTTGGTCACTGGAATCTACTTATTATCAGCAGGAGTTGGGTTTCTCTGTGCTGGAGCAGTATCTATAAAAACTGGAGTTGGTTTATTATCTCCTGGCGTTTGGATTTTTTGCAAAGACCTGGTTTGTAACCCTTCAGATTCTATCATAGTCGTCTTCCCCTTGCATGCCTTGTATAGAAGAATGGTGCTTCAATTATACAACATGCTACAACAGAGAGATGGAATATGTACTGAAGAATAGAAAGGCATGACATATTGACATGTATTCCCTCCATCCGGAAAAAATGGATGGGTCTAGGCGTATTTCAGTTCTAGATACATCCTTTTTTATCCATTTCGGCAACATGTAATCTGGACGGAGGGAGTATGGTGTAAGAGCTAGGGATACGATAGGACAACACAGTAAAAAAACACTAGTTGAATGTAAAACTGTATGCTAGCGGAATACATACAGAAAAAACTAAGGCAACATACACGTGTATGATTGGGAAACTAAGATGGCATTGCAACAGAGCACTAGAACATCACTTCAATGTAAAAAAACATGGTATGGTAGACAGATGAAGTACATACTGATGAATAACAATGCATAAGGTATTCAGAAGCATGATGTCCAAATTAAGCAGATGGCATTGCGATAGAGTAGAATGACAATACTTGAATTTGAAAACATGTTATCATGAATGGAATAGGTACTGAAAAACAGGAAGGCATGACATATTTACATGCATGATCAGCATGCTAAGCACATGGCATTGCAACAGAGTAGATACACTCCAGGACATTATATGCATGTTGTACCCATATCACGGGCCAAGTTAGAGCAAGGACTTTGTGGGGTGAAGAGGATTCAACATCTTTCTGCAAGTCTTCTGAAGAACTGCCTTTACATGTTCCGTCATATTGGGTATCATTGACATCAAGTTTATTGGCCTTTACATTGCTCCGTGAGGTTCTTGTGGATATATCAAGTGTGTGCAATTATATCTAACATGCATGGAAGACAACTAGTAATTACATTTATGTAATGAGTGCCTGTAGGAGACGACATAAATAGTAGGAACACAGATGAAAGCTACAGAATATGTATCATTTGCACTCGAGATTAATTAGATGGAACACAAAAGTATTAAAGAACAACATAGGTAATACTAGAAGAGGTATAATACTATAATCACCAGCCTGTGGGATAGCATTGGCTGATGGATGGTAACTATGGAACAACGTTACCTAAAGAAAAAGTATCTTAGCTGAACTATGGAACAACGTTAACTCCTGAACAAGACCCGTAAGATATCAGCATGAATATACAGTGAAATGTGATAATCTATTTTCCATGCTTAGATGAATAACAAAGCCATAAATGTTGCACACAAGTAAGATGAGGGTACAACCTATCTGGCCGCCATCCATAGGAGTGAGCATCATGTGCTGACTTGTCGATGGCCCTGCAGTTGTTGTGGCTGTCCATGTCGGTCACGCGCATTCGATGCAGGGAACTGTTGAGTGGGGGCTATAGCTTCCTTCTGGTGTATGCTTCCCTTGTTGGAGCAGCTGCGGTGAGTCGGAAGACGGTGTGGCTGAAGATGCAGATAACGCATAATGTTAAGAACGACACATCTCTTTGATCTGAAGAAATACACTAAGAGATCAACAACAAGGTACGTGAGTGGTCACACATCTGCTGATTGAAGACTAAATTGGGGTCACACGATTTTATTTTATTTTGGTACTGTCCAATCTACGCCGGATGGCTTGATGGCCGTCTTGTGCCTCCCGGCTGACACTGTTAGGAATCTTCCCCGAAGAGCCAGCGACCAACGGCAGAGCAGCCTGCCTCCGCCGTCTGTGGCCCCGGCCAAAACCCCGCTCCCCGCCCCACCGCACTGCCGTGGTTGTGCCGCCCCCGGGCCAATCCACAAAGACTCCCCGTCATCCAGATCCGGCGGCGGCAGTACCTTCAACCCACACAACTCTAAGATAGACATCTAAGCACTGCTTCCGCGGCGAACTTGCGGCACCCTTACGTTAGACACCAGCCAACCGGCAGCCTAGGAGCTCCGCCGCCTCGAGGGGTGCTGCTTCCCATTAGGAATCGATTGGCCCAGAATAAAAATTCAGACAACTGACGCCTAAATAAAGTGATTTGAGATGAGGGTGTGACCTATCTGGCGGCATGGTGAAGTAGGCAGGTCCAGCTGCCGAGTCGGTGAGGCCGGCGCGGTTGCGGTGGCGACCGGCGGCAGGTAAACATCGATGTCGCGACGGTCGACGGCTACAGGGAAGCAGCGCCGGGACTCTGGACGGATCCGAAGTTGGAGCCGCTCCGGTGCCGTGACAACGGCGGGGGTGAATCGGCTCCGGTACGGTTCACGCGGCCGTCGTCGAGGCAGCTCCAGCAGCACGGAGTAAGAGGCACACGGCCCAGTGCACGACGGCAAATGGACAGCGTCTTCGGCATTAGGGAGGAGGGCGGCTGTGAAATTGGTGTGGTGGGGGGCGCCATGGAGGAGGGGCTGAGGTTTCGCGGCTTGGGAGAAGGGAGCTTCCGGGGAGAAGGTGATTTGGTGCCCACGAGGTATGAATGGGGGGGGGGAATTGGGAGGGGAGTGGAACCATGTTTTACGGACGCATTTGTCTGAAATGTGAGGGGGAGTTACAGTTCTACCCCTGCCTTTAGGCTTCTCGGCTTGGGTCTGTGTACTGAGGGTCGGGGATAGTAGAGTAACTTTGCTTCTCCCCAAATAGTGGGCGGGAGCGATTTCGGGCGAGGAGGGCGTGTTTTGAAATATAGTGGGCGCGAGTGATTTAGGGCGAGGAGAGAGTGTTTTGAAATAGTGGGCACGAGCTATTTCGGGCGAGGAGAGCGTGTTTTCCCGACCATGGTTTATGAATTATTCGGCACATGTCATTTTGGCCGAGGAGAAGGCGCGCTTGGATGAAGTTACGAACCTACCCTCAATGTACAACGTGCCAATTGATGCGTGTCCCACATAGGACGGTAATTTCGCGTCTCCCATTTATTTGCTCGGGCGAATTCCACCGAGCAGAGGATGTTTAACGGTTCGTTCAAAATTTCGGAGAACGAGCATCCACGTCTACCTTACCAAGTCGATTCGAATCAAATTTTGAAATATTAGTTTGCCACTTCTTTTTTTGATGGAGAGATGATGCTCGGGAGTAATGTGTTTTTACATGCTCGTTGCTAGCGATTTACTATATGACAAATAGTTGACCCACTCAAAAACGGGAATCAAACCCAAAATGAAATATCTCGATTCAATGAAATAGCTCGTTCACCGGGTCAAAATAGTGAACTAAATCCAAAATTGAACACCTCAATCGAGTAGCATGTTGTACAGTATTATAGTACTCCATGAACATGTTGAAAGTCAAATTAATGAACTTGTTTGATATACGCATATATCCGTTCATGTGTGGATTGCAGACAACATGTTCTCCAATTTAAATATTTGAATGCAAGTTTATATCGAAACATGGTTTATATCAGTCTTTGATGCATAAAACGCGACCTCCCCCTCTCCCGGACTCCTGCTCTCTCTCTCTCTCTCGCCGACAATCTTCAATTATGTCGCACGCATCCAACACACAAACCTTGTTGGTCCCTCTCGCTTTCTCTCCATCTCTCTCTATCTCTCTTTGTGTGTGTGTGTGGGGGGGGGTTCTTTCTAGTTCGCATGCATATATACTCCATCTATAGGTCTCTCTCGCACACTATGTATGATTCTCTAGTCCAAGCTAGATATCTTGGGTGCACTCATCGTACGCACACAAATTCCTTAGCTCGTTGCCCGTAACTCTCTCACACACCACTCTGTCGTCTCGGAGCTCTTCCCCCCCTCTCTCAAACTCTCCATCTACCTGGGTCACACATACACATGCATATCTCACTCGCACTCGATAGGCCCATCTAAAACTCTATCTCTCTCCCTCGTTCTCTCTCCATCTCACACGCACACACACACAATCTCATGCCTAGCTAGCCAAGTATGATGGTCTCTCACTCAATTGTAGGCACACGCAGTCCCCCCATATGTATATGACTAGCTAATCTTAGTCTCCATCACAAACATGTGCATGGTCTATCTCGATTTCTCTCGGGGCATCTTTCTATCGCGCACGCACCTCCCTTGATCTCCCACCCATATAGTCCCCTCACGATCTCGAGGGGATCTCTCTATTGTTGGGGAACGTAGTAATTTCAAAAAAAATCCTACGCACACGCAAGATCATGGTGATGCATAGCAACAAGAGGGGAGAGTGTTGTCCACGTACCCTCGTAGACCGACAGCAGAAGCGTTATCACAACGCGGTTGATGTAGTCGTACGTCTTCACGATCCGACCGATCAAGTACCGAACGTACGGCACCTCCGAGTTCTACACACGTTTAGCTCGATGACGTCCCTCGAACTCCGATCCAGCCGAGTGTTGAGGGAGAGTTTCGTCAGCACGACGGCGTGGTGACGATGATGATATTCCACCGACGCAGGGCTTCGCCTAAGCTCCGCAACGGTATTATCGAGGTGTAATATGGTGGAGGGGGGCACCGCACACGGCTAAGAGATCTCAAGGATCAATTGTTGTGTTTCTGGGGTGCCCCCCTGCCCCCGTATATAAAAGAGCAAGGGGGAGGCAGCCGGCCAAGGGGAGAGGCGCGCCATAGGGGGCAGTCCTACTCCCACCGGGAGTAGGACTCCTCCTTTCCTTGTGGGAGTAGGAGAAGGGAAGGGGGAAGGAGAAAGAAGGAAGGGTGCGCCCCCCTTCCCTAGTCCAATTCGGACCAGACCATGGGGAGGGGTGCGGCCACCTTTTGAGGCCTTTCTCTCCTTTCCCGTATGGCCCATTAAGGCCCAATACGAATTCCCGTAACTCTCCGGTACTCCGAAAAATACCCGAATCACTCGGAACCTTTCCGAAGTCCGAATATAGTCGTCCAATATATCGATTTTTACGTCTCGACCATTTCGAGACTCCTCGTCATATCCCCGATCTCATCCGGGACTCCGAACTCCTTCGGTACATCAAAACTCAATAAAACTATCATCGTAACGTTAAGCATGCGGACCCTACGGGTTCGAGAACTATGTAGACATGACCGAGACACGTCTCCGGTCAATAACCAATAGCGGGACCTGGATGCCCATATTGGCTCCCACATATTCTACGAAGATCTTTATCGGTCAGACCGCATAACAACATACGTTGTTCCCTTTGTCACCGGTATGTTACTTGCACGAGATTTGATCGTCGGTATCTCGATACCTAGTTCAATCTCGTTACCGGCAAGTCTCTTTACTCGTTCCGTAACACATCATCCCGCAACTAACTTATTAGTCACAATGCTTGCAAGGCTTATAGTGATGTGCATTACCGAGTGGGCCCAGAGATACCTCTCCGACAATTGGAGTGACAAATCCTAATCTCGAAATACGCCAACCCAACAAGTACCTTTGGAGACACCTGTAGAGCACCTTTATAATCACCCATTTACGTTGTGACGTTTGTTAGCACACAAAGTGTTCCTCCGATAAACGGGAGTTGCATAATCTCATAGTCATAGGAACATGTATAAGTCATGAAGAAAGCAATAGCAACATACTAAACGATCGAGTGCTAAGCTAACGGAATGGGTCAAGTCAATCACGTCATTCTCCTAATGAGGTGATCTCGTTAATCAAATGATAACTTATGTCTATGGCTAGGAAACATAACCATCTTTGAATAACGAGCTAGTCAAGTAGAGGCATACTAGTGACACTCTGTTTGTCTATGTATTCACACATGTATCATGTTTCCGGTTAATACAATTCTAGCATGAATAATAAACATTTATCATGATATAAGGAAATAAATAATAACTTTATTATTGCCTCTAGGGCATATTTCCTTCAGTCTCCCACTTGCACTAGAGTCAATAATCTAGTTCACATCACCATGTGATTTAATACCAATAGTTCACATCACCATGTGATTAACACCCATAGTTCACATCGTCATGTGACCAACACCCAAAGGGTTTACTAGATTCAATAATCTAGTTCACATCGCTATGTGATTAACACCCAAAGAGTACTATGGTGTGATCATGTTTTGCTTGTGAGATAATTTTAGTCAACGGGTCTGTCACATTCAGATCCGTAAGTATTTTGCAAATTTCTATGTCTACAATGCTTTGCATGGAGCTACTCTAGCTAATTGCTCCCACTTACAATATGTATCTAGACCGAGACTTAGAGTCATCTAGATTAGTGTCAAAAATTTGCATCGACGTAACCCTTTACGACGAACCTTTTGTCACTTCCATAATAGAGAAACATATCCTTATTCCACTAAGGATAATTTTGACCGCTGTCCAGTGATCTACTCCTAGATCACTATTGTAATCCCTTGCCAAAATCAGTGTAGGGTATACAATAGATCTGGTACACAGCATGGCATACTTTATAGAACCTATGGCCGAGGCATAGGTAATGACTTTCATTCTCTTTCTATCTTCTACCGTGGTCGGGCTTTGAGTCTTACTCAATTTCACACCTTGTAACACATGCAAGAACTCTTTCTTTGACTGTTCCATTTTGAACTACTTCAAAATCTTGTCAAGGTATGCACTCATTGAAAAAACTTATCAAGCGTCTTGATCTATCTCTATAGATCTTGATGCTCAATATGTAAGCAGCTTCACCGAGGTCTTTGAAAAACTCCTTTCAAACACTCCTTTATGCTTTGCAGAATAATTCTACATTATTTCCGATCAACAATATGTCATTCACATATACTTATCTGAAATGTTGTAGTGCTCCCACTCACTTTCTTGTAAATACAGGCTTCACCGCAAGTCTGTATAAAACTATATCCTTTGATCAACTTATCAAAGTGTATATTCCAACTCCGAGATGCTTGCACCAGTCCATAGATGGATCGCTGGAGCTTGCATATTTTGTTAGCACCTTTAGGATTGACAAAACCTTTTGGTTGCATCATATACAACTCTTCTTTAATAAATCCATTAAGGAATGCAGTTTTGTTTATCCATTTGCCATATTTCATAATCATAAAATGCGGCAATTGCTAACATGATTCGGACAGACTTAAGCATCGCTACGGGTGAGAAGGTCTCATCGTAGTCAATCCCTTGAACTTGTCGAAAACCTTTCGCAACAAGTCGAGCTTTATAGACAGTAACATTACCATCAGCGTCAGTCTTCTTCTTGAAGATCCATTTATTTTCAATGGCTTGCCGATCATTGGGCAAGTCAACCAAAGTCCATACTTTGTTCTCATACATGGATCCCATCTCAGATTTCATGGCCTCAAGCCATTTTGCGGAATCTGGGCTCACCATCGCTTCTTCATAGTTCGTAGGTTCGTCATGGTCTAGTAACATAACTTCCAGAACAGGATTACCGTACCACTCTGGTGCGGATCTTACTCTGGTTGATCTACGAGGTTCAGTAATAACTTGATATGAAGTTTCATGATCATCATCATTAACTTCCTCACTAATTGGTGTAGGAGTCACAGGAACAGATTTCTGTGATGAACTACTTTCCAATAAGGGAGCAGGTACAGTTACCTCATCAAGTTCTACTTTCCTCCCACTCACATCTTTCGAGAGAAACTCCTTCTCTAGAAAGGATCCATTCTTAGCAACGAATGTCTTGCCTTCGGATCTGTGATAGAAGGTGTACCCAACTGTCTCCTTTGGGTATCCTATGAAGACACATTTCTCCGATTTGGGTTTGAGCTTATCAGGATGAAACCTTTTCACATAAGCATCGCAACCCCAAACTTTAAGAAACGACAACTTTGATTTCTTGCCAAACCACAGTTCATAAGGCGTCGTCTCAACGGATTTCGATGGTGTCCCTTTTTTTATATGAATGCAGCTGTCTCTAATGCATAACCCCAAAACTATAGTGGTAAATCGGTAAGAAACATCATAGATTGCACTATATCCAATAAAGTACGGTTATGACGTTCGGACACACCATTATGCTGTGGTGTTCCAGGTGGCGTGAGTAGTGAAACTATTTCACATTGTTTTAACTGAAGGCCAAACTCGTAACTTAAATACTCTTCTCCACGATCAGATCGTATAAACTTTATTTTCTTGTTACGATGATTTTCTGCTTCACTCTGAAATTATATGAACTTTTCAAATGTTTCAGACTCTTGTTTCATTAAGTAGATATACCCATATCTGCTCAAATCATCTGTGAAGGTCAGAAAATAATGATACCTGCTACGAGCCTCAATATTCATCGGACCACATACATCTGTATGTATGATTTCCAACAAATTTCTTGCTCTCTCCATAGTTCCGGAGAACGGCGTTTTAGTCATCTTGCCCATGAGGCACGGTTCGCAAGCATCAAGTGATTCCAAAATCCCATCAGTATGGAGTTTCTTCATGCGCTTTACACCAATATGACCTAAACGGGAGTGCCACAAATAAGTTGCACTATCATTATTAACTTTGCATCTTTTCAATATTATGAATATGTGTATCACTACGATTGAGATCCAACAAACCATTTTCGTTGGTGTGTATGACCATAGAAGGTTTTATTCATGTAAACAGAACAACAATTGTTCTCTAACTTAAATGAATAACCGTATTGCAATAAACATGATCAAATCATATTCATGCTCAACGCTAACACCAAATAACACTTATTTAGTTTCAACACTAATCCTGAAAGTACAGGGAGTGATGATGATCATATCAATCTTGGAACTACTTCCAACACACATCGTCACCTCGCCTTTTAATAGTCTCTGTTTATTCGGCAACTCCCGTTTTCGAGTTACTACTCTTTAGCAACTGAACCAGTATCAATTACCGAGGGGTTGCTATAAACACTAGTAAAGTACACATCAGTAATCTGTATATCAAATATACCTTTGTTCACTTTTACTAGTCTCTGTTTATTCTGCAACTCCCGTTTCGAGTTACTACTCTTAGCAACTGAACCAGTATCAATTACCGAGGGGTTGCTATAAACACTAGTAAAGTACACATCAATAATCTGTATATCAAATATACCTTTGTTCACTTTGCCATCCTTCTTATCCGCCAAATACTTGGGGCAGTTCCGCTTCCAGTGACCAGTCCCTTTGCAGTGGAAGCACTTAGTCTCAGGCTTAGGACCAGACTTAGGCTTCTTCACTTGAGCAGCAACTTGCTTGCCGTTCTTCTTGAAGTTCCCCTTCTTCCCTTTGCCCTTTTCTTGAAACTAGTGGTCTCGTCAACCATCAACACTTGATGTTTTTCTTGATTTCTACCTTCGTCGATTTCAGCATCATGAAGAGCTCGGGAATTACTTTCGTCATCCCTTGCATACTATAGTTCATCACGAAGTTCTACTAACTTGGTGATGGTGACTAGAGAATTCTGTCAATCACTATTTTATCTGGAAGATTAACTCCCACTTGATTCAAGCGATTGTAGTACCCAGACAATCTGAGCACATGCTCACTGCTTGAGCTATTCTCCTCCATCTTTTAGCTATAGAACTTGTTGGAGACTTCATATCTCTCAACTCGGGTATTTGCTTGAAATATTAACTTCAACTCCTGGAACATCTCATATGGTCCATGACGTTCAAAACGTCTTTGAAGTCCCGATTCTAAGCCGTTAAGCATGGTGCACTAAACTATCAAGTAGTCATCATACTGAGCTAGCCAAACGTTCATAACATCTGCATCTGCTCCTGCAATAGGTCTGTCACCTAGCGGTGCATCAAGGACATAATTCTTCTGTGCAGCAATGAGGATAATCCTCAGATCACGGATCCAATCCGCATCTTTGCTACTAACATCTTTCAACATAATTTTTCTCTAGGAACATATCAAAAATAAACACAGGGAAGCAACAACGCGAGCTATTGATCTACAACATAATTTGCAAAATACTATCAGGACTAACTTCATGATAAATTTAAGTTCAATTAATCATATTACTTAAGAACTCCCACTTAGATAGACATCCCTCTAATCTTCTAAGTGATCACGTGATCCATATCAACTAAACCATGTCCGATCATCATGTGAGATGGAGTAGTTTCAATGGTGAACATCACTATGTTGATCATATCTACTATATGATTCACGCTCGACCTTTCTGTCTCAGTGTTCCGAGGCCATATCTGTTATATGCTAGGCTCGTCAAGTTTAACCTGAGTATTCCGCGTGTGCAACTGTTTTGCACCCGTTGTATTTGAACGTAGAGCCTATCACACCCGATCATCACGTGGTGTCTCAGCACGAAGAACTTTCGCAATGGTGCATACTCAGGGAGAACACTTATCCCTTGATAATTTAGTGAGAGATCATCTTATAATGCTACCATCAATCAAAGCAAGATAATATGCATAAAAGATAAACATCACATGCAATCAATATAAGTGATATGATATGGCCATCATCATCTTGTGCTTGTGATCTCCATCTCCGAAGCACCGTCATGATCACCATCGTCACCGGCGCGACACCTTGATCTCCATCGTAGCATCGTTGTCGTCTCGCCACCTTATTGCTTTTACGACTATCGCTACCGCTTAGGGATAAAGTAAAACTATTACATGGCGATTGCATCTCATACAATAAAGCGACAACCATATGGCTCCTGCCAGTTGCCGATAACTCGGTTACAAAACATGATCATCTCATACAACACATTATATCACATCATGTCTTGACCATATCACATCACAACATGCCCTGCAAAAACAAGTTAGACGTCCTCTACTTTGTTGTTGCATGTTTTACGTGGCTGCTACGGGCTTAGCAAGAACCGTTCTTACCTACGCATCAAAACCACAACGATAGTTTGTCAAGTTGGTGTTGTTTTAACCTTCGCAAGGACCGGGCGTAGCCACACTCGGTTCAACTAAAGTGAGAGAGACAGACACCCGCCGGTCACCTTTAAGCAACAAGTGCTCGCAACGGTGAAACCAGTCTCGCGTAAGCGTACGCGTAATGTCGGTCGGGGCCGCTTCATCTCACAATACCGCTGAACCAAAGTATGACATGCTGGTAAGCAGTATGACTTATATCGCCCACAACTCACTTGTGTTCTACTCGTGCATAGCATCAACGCATAAAACCAGGCTCTGATACCACTGTTGGGGAACGTAGTAATTTTAAAAAAATTCCTACGCACAGCAAGATCATGGTGATGCATAGCAACGAGAGGGGAGAGTGTTGTCCACGTACCCACGTAGACCGACAGCGGAAGCGTTATCACAACGCGGTTGATGTAGTCGTACGTCTTCACGATCCGACCGATCAAGTACCGAACGTACGGCACCTCTGAGTTCTACACACGTTCAGCTCGATGACGTCCCTCGAACTCCGATCCAGCCGAGTGTTGAGGGAGAGTTTCGTCAGCACAACGGCGCGGTGACGATGATGATGTTCCACCGACGCAGGGCTTCGCCTAAGCTCCGCAACGGTATTATCGAGGTGTAATATGGTGGGGGGGGGCACCGCACACGGCTAAGAGATCTCAAGGATCAATTGTTGTGTTTCTGGGGTGCCCCCTGCCCCCGTATATAAAGGAGCAAGGGGGAGGCAGCCGGCCAAGGGGAGAGGCGCGCCATAGGGGGCAGTCCTACTCCCTCCGGGAGTAGGACTCCTCCTTTCCTTGTGGGAGTAGGAGAAGGGAAGGGGGAAGGAGAAAGAAGGAAGGGTGCGCCCCCCTTCCCTAGTCCAATTCGGACCAGACCATGGGGAGGGGTGCGGCCACCTTTTGAGGCCTTTCTCTCCTTTCCCGTATGGCCATTAAGGCCCAATACGAATTCCCGTAACTCTCCGGTACTCCGAAAAATACCCGAATCACTCGGAACCTTTCCGAAGTCCGAATATAGTCGTCCAATATATCGATTTTTACGTCTCGACCATTTCGAGACTCCTCGTCATATCCCTGATCTCATCCGGGACTCCGAACTCCTTCGGTACATCAAAACTCAATAAAACTATCATCGTAACGTTAAGCGTGCGCACCCTACGGGTTCGAGAACTATGTAGACATGACCGAGACACGTCTCCGGTCAATAACCAATAGCGGGACCTGGATGCCCATATTGGCTCCCACATATTCTACGAAGATCTTTATCGGTCAGACCGCATAACAACATACGTTGTTCCCTTTGTCACCGGTATGTTACTTGCCCGAGATTTGATCGTCGGTATCTCGATACCTAGTTCAATCTCGTTACCGGCAAGTCTCTTTACTCGTTCCGTAACACATCATCCCGCAACTAACTTATTAGTCACAATGCTTGCAAGGCTTATAGTGATGTGCATTACTGAGTGGGCCCAGAGATACCTCTCCGACAATTGGAGTGACAAATCCTAATCTCGAAATACGCCAACCCAACAAGTACCTTTGGAGACACCTGTAGAGCACCTTTATAATTACCCATTTACGTTGTGACGTTTGGTAGCACACAAAGTGTTCCTCCGATAAACGGGAGTTGCATAATCTCATAGTCATAGGAACATGTATAAGTCATGAAGAAAGCAATAGCAACATACTAAACGATCGAGTGCTAAGCTAACGGAATGGGTCAAGTCAATCACGTCATTCTCCTAATGAGGTGATCTCGTTAATCAAATGACAACTTATGTCTATGGCTAGGAAACATAACCATCTTTGAATAACGAGCTAGTCAAGTAGAGGCATACTAGTGACACTCTGTTTGTCTATGTATTCACACATGTATCATGTTTCCGGTTAATACAATTCTAGCATGAATAATAAACATTTATCATGATATAAGGAAATAAATAATAACTTTATTATTGCCTCTAGGGCATATTTCCTTCATCTATGACAAACACACCCTCTCGCCCTCCCCATGCGTACATGTTCTCCATGTGTCCCTCTCGACCTTTGTTCCTTGTTGGCCAGACCTCTATTGGACATGTGCTATAGGGGTGTCTCTCTCCGTTGCAAATAATCACACACTAGCTATCTTCGTGTATCTCCTCGCCTCGCTTTTCTATCTCGGAGATGCATGTGTGATATGTTCGCCTAAGAAACGAAAAAACACACACTCTCTCTCTAATTTATCGTTTGTTGTCACTTTCTCTTTCATACACATACTCTTTTTGCACACTTACTCATTCTCCTTCACACACACTTGATCTCTCTCGACTTAGGCACTCTCCTCGGTCCATAGCATATTGATTTATTGAAAAGTCAAACATCACAAAGTTTGACCATGTACGTGGAGAAAAACAATTACATCTAGAACGGCAAACATATACCATTAGGTTCACCATGAGATGTAGTTTCGTATGATGTATCTTTGGTATTGTAGATATAAATAACATTTGCGTAAACCTAATCAAAGTTTCCAAAGTTTGACTTCTAAATTTTTTACATGCACTGCATTATCGAGCGGATGGAATATCTCTTTCCCTCTCTCAGCTATCTGACGCACCACTCAGCCTTATCGGGGCTCCTCAATCTCTCTCAAACTTTATATCTCCCTGGTTCACACATACACATGTCTCACTCGCGCTATACATATAGACCCATCCAACACTCTCCGCCCTTGTTCTCTCTCTATGTGACACGCACCCCCCTAATAAGTACCATAATCCCTCACTCCATCATAGGCGCAAGCACTCCCCCCTAAGTATGATTATCTCTCACTAGCCATCAGGAACACACGTATTGTCTCCTTCCATCCATACGTCTATCTCGATATCTCTTGGGGTATCTTCTATCGCGCACACACCTTGTCACTCGATCTCCCACCCATGTAGTCCCATCACGATCTCCAGGGGATATCTCTATGACAAACATAAACTCTCTCCTCCCCATGTCTGCATTTTGTCCGTACGTCTCTCTCGACCTCTCTCCCTTGTTTGTCAGACCCCTCTTGTCCACATGCTAGGGGTCTTGCTCTCTCAGTTGCAAACAACCACACACTATCTCCTCACCTTGCTTCCGTTGTCGAAGATGCATGTGTGATATGTTTGCATAAGACACACACATTTTTTCTCAACTTTTATCGAGTGTTGTCCATGTCTCTTTCACACACGCACACACACTTTTTTCACTCACTCTTTCTATCTCTCTCTCTCTCTCTAGTTAGGGACTCTCTCACGTCCATAAGCATATGGATGTTTTGAAAAGTCAAACCTCAGAAAAGTTTGACTAGGTATATGTGGAGAAAAACATTTACATCTGGAACGATCATTAGATTCATCACAACATGTACTTACTTCATACTATCATTTATCTTTGGTATTGTAGATATAAGTAATTTCTTTATAAACTTGGTCAAAGTTTCAAAAGTTTGACTTTTAAAAAAATGTTGGAACTACATAATCGAATGGAGGGAGTAGCTCTTTCTCTCTCTCTCTCTGCTATCTCTCACGGGCCTCCCCTCTCACTCGAACACTCTATACCGACGGATTATACACTCACTGTGTCAGCGTATAGCTCCGTATATTATTTAGGTGACCGGTCAACCAGTCCACATGCTGCCTTGTTAGCTCGTCTTCTGTATCTTCGTGTGCTGGCCCATGTGGCAGTGGGTGAAAATAAGTAAACTAGGGGCCCATCTGACACGCGGTGAAGTGAACAAATTTGAAACCACTCGGGGTAGCACCCCGCATGCTAGTAAATTGAGGGCGCATTGAGGACACACTTCTTCCGCGTGAAGGACGCACTCGCGCACAATTCACCACTATGCGACGGCATGCACAGAAGGACGCACTCGCGCACACCCAGCACACAACACACACCAGCACACGTGTACACTGGCGTCGCCGCCGGTTGAGATGGACGACGAGGCAGCCAACAAGCGGAGGCGGCTCGAGCCAAAACCGCATCCGGCGAGCCTGGACTTCATCAGTAGCCTCCCTGAGGACATGCTGCTCGTCATCATCGGCCTCCTCCCCACCAAATCTGCTGTGCGAAGCGCCCTGCTCTCCGACGGTGGCGCCCCCTCTGGCGCCGCGTCCCCCTCAACCTCACTGTCGACAGCTGCCTCTGCGACGTGGATTGCAAACGCATGGCCGCAGTCTCCAAGATCCTTTCATCGCACCCTGGGCCAGCCAGACGCCTTGACATCCGCATGTTCAGTACCAACTGCAAGGTCCAACCCAAGTTTGACGAGTGGTTCTTATCCCCCGCCCTAGATCAGCTCGAGGAGCTCAGCTTTGAAGCTGGACGATGTCGCTCTCTGCCGCCGTCCGCGCTCCGCCTGACGCCAACGCTGCGCCGCGCTAGCTTCAGCTCCTGCTATCTTCCCCAGATTAATGCCGCGCCCGCCCTTCTTCTCCCTCAACTCAAGCAGCTTGACCTCTTCGACGTTGTCATCTCGAAGAAGGCTATGGAGCACCTGCTCTGCAGCTGTACTGCGCTCGAGTACCTTCGTCTTGAGCAGATCCATGGGTTCATTAGCCTCCACATTGCCTCGACGAATCTCCGATGGATTTATGTGTCTTGCTGGCCCCGCAACAAGACATCAATTGGGAAGAGATCACTCCAGCTGTTCCACGTTATGGTCATTGAGAATGCGCCTTTCCTTGAGAGATTGTTTGTATCGGATCTAGAAGGTCCAACAAAAATCAGGGTCATTGATGCGCTGAAATTGACAGCGTTGGTGCACTCGTCTGCCAAATTCTCCGAACTCTTTATTGGATCCATAATCGTTCAGGTACAACACTCATCTTCTTCTCCGTCTTCTTGAAATTCACATTTTTAAATTTCTTCTTGATGTATTTACGACCGTCTTCCAGAAAATGATTCCCACAAGCTTGACCCAGTCTATGCGCACAGTGAAGATCTTGGCAATAAAATCTATCGGCCCCAATCTGGATCAAGTTGTTGGATTCCTTACATGCTTTCCGTGCACGGAGAAGCTACTCATTGAGGTGAAACTTCTTTCCTATTAGTAAACGGTAATCACAACGTAGCTCAATTTTTTCGTAATTTTCCCAAATTACGATGAGAAGTGTAGTGTTCAAAACTGCATCTATGCACTGCACCGAAATAAATGTTTTTAGTATTTTTTCTCACGTGATCACCTGCATTGTTTTCTTGTTGTACTACTATAGTAGCCTAGGCTAGTCATAGTGGAAAGTAACTTAGACTACTCCAGTAACTCTATGGTTACCCTAAGAGTAAGTACTACCTCCGTCCTGGTTTACTCTTCCTATTTTGTAGTATCAAAATTTGACCATAGATTTAACCGACAAAATGTTAATGCATGCCACTAAGAACTATATCGTTGGATTCGTATTTGAACATAATTTCAAATGGTGTAATTTTTAGTGACATGCATTGGCATTTTCTTACGTAAATCTATGGTCAAAATTTTATACTAAATAAGAGGTAGTACAGAAGTGGGATATAACGACCCTCCACTATGTAGGCCAAAACACGTGCCAAATTCACTTGTGATGCATTTGGCATCGATGCCCCTCCATTGCTCACCTGGTGCCCCAATCTGGATCACCTACTTTGCTCTGGTGCCAAATTAACTCACGCAATGAAAAAACACTTGCGTGGGAGAGAGAGGACTGAGGCAATAAAAACACTTGTTTGGGAGAGTGAGAGGCTGGTGTAGTTGGTTTGATTGATTTGTTTATACATGTGGGTCTGTGTGCACAGCGGTGCCAACTCTCTCACATCGCGAGAGCGGTGCCAAAATCTTTTGATTTGACATTGATGCGTATTATGTGGCATACTTTTACGAAATATGGCATCGGCCACATAGTGGAAGGCAACAAATGCCCAAGCTCTTCACGTACTCCTAGGTAAATGAGAGGAAAGAGAAAGAGAGAGAGAGAGAGTGAAAAAATATCACTAGCCAGCCAACCCTATCGTATGAGCGAATGATATTGGTACCTCTTGATGACACGACAATCTTATACAGCCAGCTGCTCTAATATGTTCTCTTCTTTTGCAGATAAAAAAGACCCGAAAGTGAAAAATGTTCTGCACTATAACAATCTCATCGAATGCCTTGATCTCCATCTTACAGAAATTGATTTGATCGACTACCAAGGCAGCACATTTGAGATTAAATTGGCCAGGTTCTTTGTTCTCGAGGCA
The DNA here is from genome assembly GCF_018294505.1 of Triticum aestivum. NCBI lineage: Eukaryota > Viridiplantae > Streptophyta > Magnoliopsida > Poales > Poaceae > Triticum > Triticum aestivum. The sequence goes on from NC_057799.1 coordinate 114,937,323, forward strand.
AGTGTGCTCAAGGTAATGAGGTTTGGCGTTCTCTGGCGCAACAATGAATGGCGTGCTGATCACCGCAAGCGTCTAAGCCTAAATGACAAAGTCTCTGCAGAAGCTGAATTTGTTTTTGAAACATCAAGTGGCCAGAGACTCGAAAACTTATTTGCCCATTAGTGACTTGTCAGGGCGGTGGATTTTAGTTTGTACGATAATGCTACATCCACCTAAAGTAACGAAAGTTCTTACGTAAACTTCCTAGTAATTCCCTCTTCGTAGGTGCAGCATTACTCCTAACATTTGTAATATCAGTTTGAAACTTGTAATATTGCCGTGTCCTATTCCAGCGTTTTCAAAATCCTGCGAATCAAATAGGTCCTGAGTTGGTGATGATGTTGTGCCTGTCATCTTTCACCAATAGCCGTCGGATCTAGATCTGACGCATACAAACCAAACTTCTCCAGTTTTGCAAAAAGATGCCCGCACTTGTTCCCTATTTACAAACAACTCCTTGTCTCTCACAATCAGCCTTATCTCCTCCCCACCACATCTAGAAGGCGATGGAAAAATCTAGCGTGATGGCCGCTGCTGGCGCCGTCCACCCCCAATCTTGGTGTTCTGTGCAATGCACGGGCATCTACGCACGGGAAATTATGTCGAACACGGCTAGTTATAAGCAGGCTAGGTCTACAGCCATGATGATAGTGACTGCAGACAGTGAGGCTGACTATGGTATGCCGAACACGGCGCCTATACTCAGGTGTCATCTCCGGCGTAGGGTCTTGTCACTTCACTGTGAGGAGCAGCATGTAATAATTTGACCAACGGGTAGTATAGTGCTCCTACATTGGTAGTACTACTACTAGTACTAGCACCACCGTCTGGATTTAGTAGTACTACCACGTCCATCTGGATTTAGTATTTGACTAGCAATATCTAGTAATGCATGTCACAAAAAATGTACTACTCCCTCTGTAAATAAATACATGGTGTATTGTTTTATTCCTATCGGCAAGATAACTTAATGTCTTTTTGCTACTTAATAGGATTACATGCAATGAACTAACCACTGCATGTGATGTTTGGTAGTCTCAAGTCATTGAAAGCATGCGCGGCCCACATCTCTCATTGGTTGATATGTCACGAAATAAGAAACGAGGAGGGAGTTAATGTATCGTGCCTAAGTGCTTTGGGATTATTTGGTTTTCGTAAGGTGACTTACACAACATTTTTGGTTACATGCATTAACATTTTATTAGTTAAATCAAAGGTCAAAACTTGGCGCAAAATGCAAAGGGGACCAATAAACCAGTAAACATCAAAGTTCTCTCGTTTGGCCCCAACTAGAGGTCCGGTGAGATGACTATACTGCACCGACACGGAGGGGGACGCAACTTCATTGACTTACTGCACCTGCCTTTGGGTGTATGACACGTGGGCCCAACGGGTGGATGGCCAACCTGTCATACAGCCAAAGGTAGGTGCAGTAGAGGGGCGAGGAGTAGATGGCCAACACGCACGTGAATTCAACGCAGTCTGCACTTCTCATATAAAGGCTCCCGCCAGTCCAATCTACGAAATCCTATGCACCTATGCACCCAAGGGCAGGAGTGATCACTCCACAATCGCAAGATCAGTTGACTAGAAGCTAGACCCATGGAGGCGATGAGCGCGAGCATCGGCCGGCTGTGCCAGATGGTCCACGACGCCGGCCTGCGGCCCGGCACCGAGGAACGTCTCCCGGTAGTGCTTGAGGCCGCAAGGGCGAGGGGCCGCTTGGACGACAGCTTCATCTCCTTGTTCGACGAGGTCCTCGTCGGCTTCCTCGACAAGTTCACCGTCGTCAAGAAGCTCGCGAACGACCTTGACGTACGCCTCCAGCCCACGCGCCCAGGCTCTGTGATGCCTGCCACCCTCAACGGCCTCTATGGTGATAACCTCTTCGACGCACTGGTGGCCCTGCGACTACCCGCCATCGCGTCGGAGAATGTCCACCTCGAGGTCGCGCTCGCCGCGTAGCGCCTGGCGCAGCAAGACACCATCAACATAATCACCCACGTCTACACGCAAATCGTCCACAAGGACTACTACATGCAAGAGGAGGACGATAGGACGCTGGCCTTCTTGGACCGCAGGGCAACCTTGGACGGCATTGTTCAGAAGCACGTTGAGCTTGCCGCCAACGCCGCTGCTCCTCACACGTCGGTTGGTGACCCGGTGCACTAGGGCATGAGGATGTCGTTGATGGATCCGTATGTATCTTTATCTTTCCGTCAAATCCATGTAGTAGTATATGGTACTACTAGTAATTATCTTACCTTTCGCATCAACTTCATAATTTTCGTATGTACTCCATGCATGAACCGCGCCAGAACCAAACTTCTCATTACTCTAGGGAAAATCATTATTTCTATCTATCGGTCCCGCCATGGAGCAGAACCAAATTTTACAAGTTACAAGTTCAAAAGGAAAAGCCTGCCGTGTTCGCGTCGCACCCCCACACGGTTGGTCCGGCACGCCGCTCAAGGGGGAATGCGTGCTGTGTTGCATTTTCACTTACAAGTGGGACCGCAGTTGAGCAAACCGACTATCGGTAAACCCCCACCCCACCCACTGCGCGATGGCTGAGAAAACAGGAGGGAGAAGAGATGGCTGCACCACGGACTCCAAGAAAATTGGTGTCGGATGGAACTCGTGTGGGTGGCGTGTGCCGTACTGCTAGACATGAATGCTAGTTATGGCCCATGGCACGCCACTGTATTGAGGTGCTGGTTACGTAGAACAAATTTCCTGGAGTCTGTGCTCAACCCTCCTCTATCTCTCTTCTCAGCCAGCCAGCAGACGCGCGGAGCCCATTGTCTGTTTGCTCATATGCGGTCCCACATGTGAGTGAAAATGCAAGAGGACCCACTGAACCTGCACATCTTTCACCTCGATGTGCTGGTGATGAAAAACTAATCCAATAAAGATCCTCGGTGGCCACTTTTGGAGTTACTCAAGAGTAGTAAGATTCTATTTACAGTTTAACCCAAGATGCACATCACGTGGCTTCAACTACCACTCTATTTTCTTGCATGACACGACCTGGATGCTGGATGTCCCACGTGTCGGTAAAAGGAGGAAGAACTCAACCAAATCTTCGGTTGTGCTCTCGGATTAGACTAGTTGTGCTAACTTAAAATTTTATTGTGTAGAATGGATGCAAGTTTTGGTATTGGGAAGAAGAGTACAACGATATATTGATAGAGCGCAATTTAGTAGATGTTCTAGCACTTTTAGCTAGCATAGAGGCTAGAGATGAGACTAGTGCACTTGTTGATAGAATAGAGGCTAGACACGTCTACTTCTTTACACTCGAAGAAGAAAGAAGCACGCAAGATCGAGCCTCCGCAGATCAACAATGAATGCATCGAGAAGGCACTAATCCAACTTACAGGAGCAGTTATGGAAGTTGGATATCTTCTAAAATGTATTCTTATGGTTCTTGTTTTCTTTGGTCTTGCTTTTCTAGTCAAAATTTTGGTGATGTATTTCCATGTACCAAAAAATCAATGATGAAAAAAAGATATGTGTTTGCAAAGAAAAATGTACGCAGCCGGGATGCGTCCGCGCGTTCGGCAGACGGCCACCACATCCGAGAAATGGCCCAGACACGACCCCATTTCCCTACCCAAACGGACAGAATCCGGGCAAAACGGAGGTCCGTTTGGGGTCGTGTGTTGGAGTTGCCTTACAAGTGGGACCGCAGTTGAGGAAACCGACTATCGGCAAACGCCCACCTCGCCCGCCGCACGATGGTTGAGTTAGAGAAACGACGAGGTTGAAGAGATTGCTGTAGCACGGACTCCAAGAAATATGGTGTCAGATGGAAGTCGTGCTGGTGGCGTGTGCCGTACTCCTGGACGTGAATGCTTATTCTGGCCCATGCCACCCTACTACTCCTACTACTTATAGTAGTAGTATCAAGGATTCGAGATGCTGGTTACGTACAGCGAACACATTAACATATGGACTACCTCGCACTGTGGCCAAATTTCCTGGAGTCTGTGCTAGGTTAAAAAGTGTTCTTTGTGAGGATGGGTGGCTGGTCTCAAGTTTAAAACTTGTTGTATTACGTACGTAGACGTAGAGATAATGCAGCATGTGAAGCTAGTACAAATAGTGTACTATTGTTGATTGGCCTCATCCGATAACCTGTTGCAATGCACGTACAATTATGTATTCGGAAAATATTTTTTTGCCTCGTCGCAGCACCCACTCAGAGAAGCGACTCGAATGCCATTCTTAAATTTAGTAAGTTTATCACAGGCATATCATTTTATTACATACAACAGGTCATCAACCCACAACGACAACGAGGATACATTATAAATACTGAAGTTTTCATCACACAACAAATAACAAGCAATGAAATGAACTTCAACTCAACCAATCCTCGGCGTTGGAAACGCTTGCTTTGAACCACAAGTGATTCTCTGGGAAGGGCCAGCTACCGTCAATCTCGAGACCAACGCAGGATTGATCATCCAGCCTGAAGCGGCCTACTATATCACGACCAGGGTAGGGAACCACCGCAATGTCCGATGTATAGATACAGTTGCTTCTCATAAATGGTAGTAATGTTGTGTCAACAGCAGTTGGATCGCCTTTCACCATCATTGGATAGTTTTGTCCAAGGAAGAGCGAGTTTTCTCCAAGACTATCAATACTGTACCAGGGAGAAGGTGTTGGCGCTAGCACAATAGTATCCATCCCGAATACCATGCAACAGGTGTTGGAATAGGTCCGGAGAGTGAGACCATGGGAGACAACACCTGCTTCCTTAGTAGTAACATCAACAGTGGGCTATATACAGACAAGAAGGGGTGATCCATCGGAATTAGTTGCCAGCCGCCACTGAGTATATAAGTCCTGCTCGTCCTCATGCTCGTGATCATCACCATCGTCATCTCCCCCTTGGTTATAAAAAATTTCAAGTATAGGTGGTGGAATGTTCATAGGACCTTGGAAACACAAGAAGAAGGTTAATTAGTAGAGAAGGGAAACTTGCTAACTCGCATGCATGTGGATGAAACAATTATAATTACGGTGGAAGACAAATGTACCGAAACTACGAGGATCCCATGCAAAAACAGTGCCACGAGTGGTGGCAGCAAACACAAGACCCTCATATTGAATTGCATCACAGTACACATCCGTGTATAGAAACTGATTTTTGAGCAATATCCATTCGGTCGAACCACGAAGGACGGCAACAAGCTTGTCGAAGATATCAACAACTCCATAGTTCCTGCAATGCCAAGAGCGGTTGGGAACTCGACAAATTGCGATCTTCCATAGAAGACAGTCACCATGATCACATTTGAACGTGCGTAGAATACCGGTGTGCTCAACCTCTGGGCAGTCTGAGATTTTTGGAAGTGGAACCCGGTGACGAGTGTACACATTCACAAGTTCCCACTCGCAGTTGTACCCAATATAAACAACCCAATCTCCATTTGCGCCAGCCCAAGCCTTGCCCTCAAGCGACGGCATCTTAACATCATACGTATCATTATCAAGCGGCATCAACTTGCACAAGGCGAGGCTTCCCTCGTCCCCGCGCTAGTCAGCAGGGCCACGACGAAGAAGATAGGGGAGATCAAACCGCTCCTGGACCAAGGTTCCTTGTAATGATGCTATTAGTTGAGTCGAGAATGTTCTTGAACGAACCTGCCATGCTAGCCGAGGTGATGACGTCGCACCGATCAATGAGTTCCCCCACCACGTCATCTTTCAGATCGGGGCAAGAAGAACGGGGTCGTTTCCGGCTTGTTCCCTCCATGGAGGAGACGATCGAACAATGGCTGAAGGAAGGCTGAAGGCAAATGGAGGAGGGAGGAAGAGCGTGCGACATCAGTTCCAAATCGAGAGGGAAAGGCGAAGAGTCGATGGACGGTTCCCAGTTTGCCACGGTACACGAAGAGGCCCCGGCCTACACGTCCTTCTGGAAATTGTACAAAAGGACTCGCCGTCGTCTCGCTGACATGTTGGAACGGGACCACATGTCAACGAAACATGGTGTGTAATTTCTCATGCAAAATGCGATCTAGCCGCGTTGGCCCGAGGTGCCGCATTAGTTATCGACCTTTATTTTTTTATCATACAATCTGAGTGGATAGCTCCTGTGGTCATCATACGTGAGCGGATATATAGGTGGGATATGTGGGCAGGCGACAACAATCTAAGTGCTAAAAGATTTGATCTCGAAAAAAGAGTTGATCCAATGCTTGGTTTTGTTTGGATTTTCCAAATATGACCATTGGATAGAGTGAATCAATGGCTTACGTTTAACGTTATTCTCATACTATAGAATGGTATAGGAACGTGGAGAGATTTGGTTGATTTTATATCGCTGAATAATATAAAATATTATGAGTGCAGACGCTCCACCCCGAGGTTTGTTGCTCCTTCTCGGTCGTCGGGAATCTATGTTCTTCCACTCTTTCGTTTAAGACACGAGCTTTGTTCATCCTTTTGCCGACACGCGGGACATCTATATGCCTCCATTTTAAAAATCATACTATAGGCCTCCATGACACGCAGGACATCTAGCATCAAGGTGGCGTGTCATGCAAGAAAATGGAGATATGCAGTGCGTAAGTGAGTCGTGCACTTCGATGGCACCTAGTACTACGCAATATTTTTTCTCCTCGATGGCACGTGAATAGTCATGTACTCAATGAGAGCACGGGATGGTAGCCATGGACATGGTCGGCCCTTTTTGAAGAGAGTACTAATAAATACGTAACTTTGATGTGTCCCTTCAACTCGCAGAACAACGAGAAACTTGCTTACTACGCCTTCTCCCTCGCCAACACGTGCGTGGTGGCTCGCAGCATGAGGAGAAACTTTTGCTTACAAGCGGTGGATGTGTAGCAGTTCATTTGGTGTCAGATTGCCAGAAGTACTACTGTAGTACCATCATTATTGTTCGACTTCCGGAAGAGGAGAAGAGCCAAGCGCAAGGTCACCTACTAACCTAGTACAGTACTACTATAGCCAAAGCTGGTCCACCTTTTTAGAGCATGGTTAATTAATATAGGCGGCTCTTGCAGCGGCGCATCATTTAGAGCAAGTACTCTCTTCGTAGGATCAAAGGAAGTGAAACAAAAGTTGGAGTGGATGCTAGATTGCCAATTAAAACATGATTACATAGGAAAAAAAATCCTATAGCATTCTATCCTATGAATCAAACGACCAATGTAGGAAATTTATGAGGGGGGTCTCTCCAACAGTGTTCCTCGGCTTGCACCTAGCATCACTATGGTCGAACTTGGAGTCATTCATCTAGTACACGTGGCATCTCAGATCTGGACACAAGGTGACGCGACCACTCACTTCCTCCGCCATTTGAAGCGGCGCGCCGGTGGAGGACTAGCATACTCCAGTATTAGGATGGCTCTATGTGATGTGGAAACTTAATATACTAACTGGATGCTGGTTATACTACTACGGTACTCACACTCCAAGAAGTGACTCGAAAACCATTCATAAATTGAGTCTATGACATGCATTTGCAAATGTACCATTCATTACATACAACGAGTCATCAACACACAACGACAACGATGATACATGTTGGATTATAGATTATTTCCAAAAAAACATTCTAGTAAATACTGAAGTTTTTATCACACAACAAATAACAAGCAATGAAATGAACTTCAACTCAACCAATCCTTGGCGTTGGAAACGCTTGCTTTGAACCATAGGTGCTTTGGGAAGGGCCAGCTATTGTCAATATCGAGAGCAACGCATGACTGATCATCCAGGCTGAAGCGGCATATATCAGGAGCAGGGTAGGGAACCACCGCAATGTCCGAGGTATAGATATAGTTGCTTCTCATAAATGGTAGTAACGTTGTGTCAACAGCAGCTGGATCGCCTTTAACCATCATTGGATAGTTTGGTCCAACGAAGAGCGAGTTTTCTCCAAGACTATCAATACTGTACCAGGGAGAAGGTGTTGGCGCTAGCACACCAGTATCCATCCCGAATACCCTGCAATGGGTGTTGGAATAGGTCCGTAGAGGGCGACCATGGGATACAACACGTGCTCCCTCAGTAGTAACAATCTCAGTGCACTATATACAGACAAGAAGAGGTGATCCATCAGAACTAGTTGCCAGCCGCCACTGAGTATATAAGTCCTGCTCGTCCTCATGATCGTGATCATCACCATCGTCATCTCTCCCTTGGTTATAAATTTTTTCAAGTATAGGTGGTGGAATGTTCACAGGACCATGGAGACACAAGAAGAAGGTTAATTAGTAAAGGGAAACTTGCTAACCCGCATGCATGTGGATGAAACAATTATAATTACGGTGGAAGACAAACGTACCAAAACTACGAGGATCCCATGCAAAAACAGTGCCACGAGTGGTGGAAGCAAACACAAGATCCTCGTATTCAATTGCATCATAGTACTCATCATCCGTGTACAGAAACTGATTTTTGAGCAATATCCATGGACGAACCGTGGAATCAGTAACGACGGCAACAAGCTTGTCGAAGATAGAAACCACTTCATAGTTCTTGTAATTCCAAGAGCGGTTGGGAACTTGAAAAATTTCTATCTTCCGTAGATGACAACCACCATGATCATATTTGAACGTACGTAGATCATCTGTGTGACCTCAGGGCACTCTGAGATTTTTGGAAGTGGTATCCGCTGACGAGTGTACACATTCACAAGTTCCCACTCGCAATTGTACCCAATATAAACAACCCAATCTCCATTTGCGCCAGCCCAGGCCTTACCCTTAAGCGATGGCATCTTGACATCACACGTATCATTATCAAGCGTCATCAACTTGCACAAGGCGAGGCCTCCGTCGTCCGCGCCCATGCGAACATGTTTATAGCGAAGAAGATAAGGGAGATCAAACCGCTCCTGGACCCTTGGGTTCCTTGTAATGATGTTATTAGTTGAGTCGAGAATGGTCTTGAACGAACCTGCCATGCTAGCCGAGGTGATGACGTCGCACCGATCAATGAGTTCCCCCACCACGTCATCTTTCAGATCGAGGCAAGAATAACGGGGTCGTTTCCGGCTTGTTCCCTCCATGGAGAATACGATCGAACAATGGCAGAAGGAAGGGTGAAGGAAAATGGAGGAGGGAGGAAGAGCGTGCGACAGCAGTTCCAAATCAAGAGGGAAAGGCGAAGAGTCGGTGGACGGTTGCCAGTTTGCCACAGTACACGAAGAGGCGCCCCGACCTACACGTCCTTTCAGAAATTGTACAAAAGGACTCACCATCGTCTCACTGACATGTTGGAACGGGACCACATGTTAACGAAACATGGTGTGTAATTTCTTGTGCAAAATGCGATCTGGCCGCGTTGGCCCGAAGTGCCGCATTATTTCTCGACTATATTTTTTTAATGGCGTGTCGTTCAGTTTTGAAGCATGACTAACTGGTACTGTTTGCAGAGAAAATATAAACTACTCTACCACTACTCCACCTCTAGTACTAGTAGTATAAAAAAGATATATAGCTGGAGCTTCAGAGCTTTCTTGCTAAGGGCTGCCCACTTGCTTCTCACACTATCACCCTCTCTCCAGATCTAAAAAACACGGCCTCTCTCTCCCTCCTCACCGGTGGTCACAGATCCACCGGGGAAGAAAAGGACGTGCAGCGTTGACGCACTCGTCGTCGGTGAGCAAGGTCACGTACTGACGACAAGGCCGTCCTCTCAGACCTAGCGCCCGTGTGGGATGGCCTCCGTCCCTAAGCTCGCTGACGTAGTGCGTGCGGAGGACGACGACCACGAGCGAAGCCACTTCCCGCCGACCCTCAGGCATGCTACCTCTTTTCGAACCATACCCTTGTTCTATTGCCCCATCTGCCACGTCGCTGCATGTGGATCTTTTTCCACTCCACCATCTTCCCAATTTGCTATCCTCTGCTCTGCCGGTCACGCAGACGAAAACCTTAATTTTCACTATTAAAGGAAACCCTACTTCATGCAGACTAATCCATGTCTGGGTTGAATAAGGAAAGGAAGGGAGACTGTACTGTCCAAGAGAGTAGGCATCGAACCCGCATCTAGGTTGAAAAGGGGAAAATCAGTAGCTAAGGAACGAGTCTCGTGTCTCTTGGTTGAAGAAGGGTAGAAAGGCATGACAACGCAATAGAGAATGACCAGGTCGATCGGTTTGTTGTCCTCACATAGGGAAAAGGTGGCTAAAGAGAACAAAAATGGGTCGTAATCCACATATGCTGCCATGATATTTGTTGCTCTGGGCAACCATACCTCCCTCACCACTATGCGTCCGTGGAGGTACATCGTACTGGTGCGCCCACTGTCCGAATGGACCTCCCATGCTCTTATTGTCACTTTTTTGCTGTTAGTATAACGCCAGCAGTCAAGTCAAGCAATGCTACTGCTAAAGTGATGCCACATTTAACTAATGCCGCACTCAGTCTAATGCCACCGATAAATTTAAGCAATGCCATTTAATGTCACTGGATTATTTCAGGGTTAGCTATTGATTGTGGATGTATTAAAGATTTTTCAGCTAAGGCATTCAAATGCTGTTGCACAACCAGTATACCAATGATGAAACTTGTTGCTACCTTCAGATTTTTGCACTGTTAATGCTTATAGATTACATAGCTCACTTTCATGAGATAAGTTAATTTTTTTATACAGTGTCACCAAAATGCCAAGGCGCTGATGTCATTTTATTTTGGTTAAACTGCACAAAAAATTATGAAGACAAGAGGAAAGGTCAAGAGTGGGCACCTCCTCCTCCGGCTGTTCTCTTGATTCGTTCGATCAAGTTTTTATGTTTGATCGATTATCAAGATTGGGATAGCAATTTTTAAGGTCCCCCCGAGTTCGAAATGATATTTACCTTGGAGGTACATGGTTTGCAATTTTTTATACTGTCATTAGTTAATAATGCTAGTTACCTTCAGACTTTTGTATTTGGTTTAATGCTCATGCACAGCTAGTATACCAATGCTTAAACTTGTTACCTTTACATTTTGTATTGTTAATTCTTATAGAAATCTTCCAGTGCTAGAGTTTATTGAAATCTGTTCAGTAAAACCATTGTACTGTACCCTGTAATAAAATAACTACTCTACTGTTGCACTAGCCACTGGATTAGTGTATATTTGTAGTATTCGAATGGTGTTGCATTAGCGTATGGACAAAAATAAAGTGTGGCAAGCTTTCCCAGATATGTGCTCAAGAAAACTACTACCTGTTTTTCTAAATACTAGACGTTTGGGTACTTTAAATTGAACTGCGAAAACGTCTTATATTAAGGAACAGAGGGTGTAGAGTTCACTCAAATTATCCTGGTAAAGCTAGTCACACCTTTGTTCAAATTAATGTTCATTATGTTATCGGAGGAGGTATGTATGTTTGTCTCTAATGCCTGTTGACTACATACCTGACATCAGGATGTAATGTTAAGTCATTTCCTTTTGTACAGTGTTAGTGAATTGTTAAGGTGGTGATGGCATTTTATTTTAGTTGAACTGCACAAAATATGCTTAAAAAAGAGGAAAAGTCAGGAATCGATCATTCTTTCAGAAAGAACTATATATGCCTTTCTGACATCAGCCGTTGTTGCCTTATTTATTCCTTCAAACAGGTGGTTAGAAATAGTCTTGCTAACTTTTCCCATTAAGAAATTGGAATGCTTATATTTGTGAGTCTATGCTTCAACTAGTGCCACTTTTATAGTAATCACACTTTCAATATCTATGCAAACAGGGATGCTCGATTTTAGTGGAACTGCACAAAAAGTCCAACTGGTTCAACATTAGGAGCATGTTTTCTTCCAAACCTTTATATCCAATTGGTGGCACTATGAGCTGTTCATTACGAAGGTACATGGTTTGCTACTATCTTGCTACTCTTTTTGTACTGTCATTAGATAGTAATACTAGTGGTTTGTTGCATGTGAATTTATTGGCAGGGTGGACCTACATTAGAGGTGCAGGACAGGATTCAATGATTGGATGCTCAATTTCGGTTGTATCGACTTCACCTCTTCCATCACTGCGAACATGGATATGCTTGGTCTGATGAAGAATAGGCGCTATATTTCTGCTCTAAACCAGCAAATCAATTCAGTATGAAATTGTCCAGGGCAAAACATGACTGTATCAAATTGTCCAGTGCAAAACATGACAGATGCTAAGCGGAAGAGACATGTTTAAACCAAAAATACAAGGTGGGGTATATGTTTACTAGCTGCTTGATATTTGTGCAGACAGAGATGTCTGCCCATTGCTATTTGGCAAACACACAAAGTGACCGCAATTTTGGTTGAACTGCACAAGAGAATAGTATAGTCACTGCATGCAGTGCCATTTGAAAATAGACACAGAAAGATTGGATAGTCACTTCATGGACTGCAAAAAAGTAGTACTGTACTATTTATTGGCCAACACTAGGTGCTTCATTGCTTTGGTCTGATTATACAATGGGCATCATTTTGCCTAAGTTAAAGTTTGTATTCCGAATATAGTCTCGCCGTGTGATCGAGAGAAGACCAAATCATATTGCAGTGGATGTTCCTCCATCATGTGTGGTTCATTCTCATGGTTCCAGCTGTTGGTGAAACCACTTACGTTTGCAAGAGGAATTGTAGACTTCACAAACAAATTTGTCTTTCAGTCTGTACTGAATGTTGGCCAAGAGAAGCATCCATGTTAGTAGGAAGAACATATGTTTTTTCTAGATCTTTGCTTTTGGAGCTACATATTTGTATATGATCTGTGAATCATTTAGATGCATTAACATGTTGATCTTATGTATGGGAATCATACTAGTTGGTTTTAGTTGCGACGCAAGATCCGAAGTGGCTGATCTTTGCTTTTGGAGCTACATATTTGTATATGATCTGTGAATCATTGAGATCCATTAACAGTTCCTTATTTCTGTTCACTCAGTGTTTACAAGTTACTGATCGATCACTAGCTAGCCTACTAATGCGCTCCTGGCAGTTTTAGTTGCGACGCAAGATCCAAAGTGGCAGTTTTTTGAATAAAAATGCCTACCTCTGAAGAAACTGACAAGCTGCTCTGAAGAAAATGCCATGCGAATCTGAAGAAACTGCCAGCAAAAACGTTCGCAGATGCCTTATCTCCCAGCTAAAGTTCATCAACTAATGCCCTCGGCTGCGACTCGTTGCATGCTGCTCCGCGTACTAGCTTCGAGGGATTCTGAGTGCCTGCATGCAGCCGGCCGTAATTAAGGCAGCTAACTGATGCGAAAAAAGATGCGCTTTAATTGTTGCGGGCCTTTTAAATTCGTGGAATCATTATTGACAAGGAGGGAGATGATTCGAGTGCACTCGTTTGACCGTCATGCCGGCGTGCGACCCAGCACGCACGGGACAGGACCGCACAGTCATAATTGAAGTTTCTCTAGTTTTCCACGGCAAGCTGGCGCGCTAAGCCATGCCTGCTTATGCATTGAATTCTGATGACCGTCGCGCTACCTTCCGCCTATAAGTACTGTTTCCCGGCCTTCTCCGGTGGCACCGTGACCCAACTCGCCCTATCCTCATAAGCCCCCACCAGCCTGACGTCGCTCGCCACTTATCCTCGCTCTCGCCACGTCCGCCATGCCCCCGCCCATCCGCGATAGGCGAGGCCGGAGGCGGTCACCGCCGGAACTAGTGTTCGGTTTTTCACTGGAAGGCAGACGGAGGGAGGAGGCATTCTATCGGTCTTTAGATGGCAATGCAGAGATCGAGGACTTGTTGGAGTGCGACTGCCTGGCAGAGGAGCAGGAGTTGTTGGAGCGCGACCGCTTGGCGGAGGAGCAGCTTATCGCCGATTTGGGCCGCCAGCGGGACATGGAGCAGCAGCGCACTGACGCTCTGAGTCGCGAGCAGAGCGCCCGCAACTGGGCCGACTACGTGGAGGCCAGCGCCCGACAAATAGCCCTGGAGGCTGTCGGGCACGCACGCATTCGCAACGCCGATTTCTACTACCAGCTCGTCAAGTGGGTTTCCCGCTTAGAAGCCGAAGCTTCGGTGGACCACGCCGGCATGGAAAGGGCCAACGCGCGCGAGCAACGCGCCCTATCGCACCTCTGGCAAGTCCGAGGCGAGGCGGAGGACGCCGGTGCCGGCGTTTAGCGTGTACCGCAGATGGCGGTCGGCATCGTCTAGTTAGCTAAGAGTAAGTTAGTACTTGTACGCTACTAGAGTATTAGTGGGAGTAGATAGTTAACTTGGCTATGATGGTTGTCAACGTGGAAGTTCAGTACTCTATATGTGGATTAGACCTGTTACTTTGCTCTGAATGTTGAACTTTCCGTTTGAACGTATGGAATGGGCTGTTATTTTTTTAAATGGGATGTATTTGTCCTCCACGGGTTTAGAGGCTGACTTGTGGGCCTACCAAGTTGACGCGTACACAATCAGGAGATGATTGTACGTGAAGAGGATGACAACAGGGACCCACCAAGGTCATGGCAGTACGCAAGAAAGTGCCTCCTTATTTCAAGCCAATAAAAAAATGGCTCCTCCTAATGGATTTCTGACATCTGGGTCCCATGCCGTTGTCAACGTAGTCAATAAACGAGAGAATTGCACAACGAGCGGCTGACACCAGGGACCCAGCAGCTCGCCCAGTTATTTTTGTTTTGGGTTAATTTGATAAATGCCACTCCAAATCTGGTGTTTCCGAGAAATGCCACTGCAATTTCCGAACTTTGAAAAATGCCATTTCATGCCATTTCAAGTGGCACTTTTCGAAGTTTGGAGTGGCGTTTTTTCAAAGTTTGCAAATTGAAGTGGCGTTTTCCAAAGTTTGCAAAAATTGCACTGGCATTTTTCAAAGTTTGGAAATTGCAGTGGCATTTTTATGAATCGCCATAATTGGAGTGGCATTTATCTAATTTTTTTTGAGACGGAAGCAGGGTGTCAACTGGGCTGTGCGGGGCACTCTGGCCTGTCTAGACAACCTTCTCTTTTATGTTTACCACAAACCAGCCCAGTAGTTTTTTTCTTTCTGAAAATGGCTAGCCCAGTTTTTTTGTGATTTGCCAAGTAAGTCGCTTTTATACCTGGATAGGAGTGCAGACAACATAGAGAAGTACAAGATGGCGAAGAAGGCTGCAAAGCGAGCTGTTGGTGAAGCAAGGGGTCGGGCATATGAGGACCTCTACCAACGGTTAGGCACGAAGGAAGGCGAAAGGGACATCTATAAGATGGCCAAGATTCGAGACAGGAAGACGAGGGACATTGGCCAAGTCAAATGCATCAAGGACAGAGCAGGCCAACTCTTGGTGAAGGACGAGGAGATTAAGCATAGATGGCGGGAGTACTTCGACAAGCTGTTCAATGGGGAGAATGAGAGTTCTACCATTGAACTGGACGACTCCTTTGATGAGACCAGCATGTGTTTTGTGCGGCGAATCCAGGAGTCTGAGGTCAAGGAGGCTTTAAAAAGGATGAAAGGAGGCAAGACGATGGGCCCTGATTGTATCCCCATTGAGGTGTGGAAAGGTCTCGGGGACATAGCGATAGTATGGCTAACCAAGCTTTTCAACCTCAGTTTTTGGGCAAACAAGATGCCAGAAGAATGGAGACGGAGTATATTAGTACCAATCTTCAAGAACAAGGGGGATGTTCAGAGTTGTACTAATTACCGTGGAATTAAGCTGATGAGCCATAGAATGAAGCTATGGGAGAGAGTCATTGAGGACCGCTTAAGAAGAATGACAAGCGTGACCAAAAATCAGTTTGGTTTCATGCCTGGGAGGTCGACCATGGAAGCCATTTTCTTGGTACGATAACTTATGGAGAGATATAGGGAGCAAAAGAAGGACTTGCATATGGTGTTCATTGACTTGGAGAAGGCCTATGATAAGATATCACGGAATGTCATGTGGTGGGCCTTGGAGAAACACAAAGTCCGAGCAAAGTACATTACCCTCATCAAGGACATGTACGATAATGTTGTGACAAGTGTTCGAACAAGTGATGTCGACACTGACGACTTCCCGATTAAGATAGGACTGCATCAGGGGTCAGCTTTGAGCCCTTATCCTTTTGCATTGGTGATGGATGAGGTCACAAGGGATATACAAGGAGATATCCCATGGTATATGCTCTTTGCGGATGATGTGGTGCTAGTTGACGATAGTCGGACAGGGGTAAATAGGAATTAGAGTTATGGAGACAAACCTTGGAATCGAAAGGGTTTAGGCTTAGTAGAACTAAAACCGAGTACATGATGTGCGGTTTCAGTACTACTAGGTGTGAGGAGGAGGAGGTTAGCCTTGATGGCCAGGTGGTTCCCCAGAAGGACACCTTTCGGTATTTGGGGTCAATGCTGCAGGGGGATGGGGGTATTGATGAAGATGTGAACCATCGAATCAAAGCCGGATGGATGAAGTGGCGCCAAGCTTCTGGCATTCTCTGTGACAAGAGAGTGCCACAAAAGCTAAAAGGGAAGTTCTACAGGAGGCGGTTCGAGCCACAATGTTGTATGGCGCTTAGTGTTGGCCGACTAAAAGGCGACATGTTCAACAGTTAGGTGGGGCGGAGATGCGTATGTTGAGATGGATGTGTGGCCACACGAGGAAGGATTGAGTCTGGAATGATGATATACGAGATAGACTTGGGGTTAGCACCAATTGAAGAGAAGCTTGTCCAACATCGCCTGAGATGGTTTGGGCATATTCAACGCAGGCCTCCAGAAGCTCTAGTGCATAGCGGACGGCTAAAGCGTGCGGAGAATGTCAAGAGAGGGTGGGGTAGACCGAATTTGACATGGGAGGAGTCCGTTAAGAGAGACCTGAAGGATTGGAGTATCACCAAAGAGCTAGCTATGGACAGGGGTGCGTGGAAGCTTGCTATCCATGTGCCAGAGCCATGAGTTGGTTGCGAGATCTTATGGGTTTCACCTCTAGCCTACCCCAACTTGTTTGGGACTAAAGGCTTTGTTGTTGTTGTTGTTGTTGCCAAGTAAGTCGCTTTGTCAGGCCTGTTGGGCTGCAAATCTTTCAAGACAAGGAGAGCTTCATTCGGCTGGCCGAGAAAATGGCCTATCAGTAATGAGAAATGGGTTGTACATTTTTAAAACACATCAAACCGGCAATTAGTTTCAAATTTCTTTTTTTTCATTTCGAGATTTTAAATTGCATTGATTTTTATGCGTGGACAATTTGTTGGATTTTATATTGATATACATTTATTCTTAAAATCAGTTTGAATGTGACTCAAAATTTCGGGATTAAAAACAGTTCGGACCGCACCGAAATATGCAAAATTTCGTATAATTTTTTAACCGTGGCCACAATATGGGCTGTAATGCTAACAAAAAGAATATGGGCTCCAAAAAAAACCTTAAGAATTAGCAAATGGGCTGTAAATTATTAGAAATAATGGCAGATGGGCTGTATGCTGTTTTCCACAGATTTGTGGCTTTCCTAAAAAAAGGTTGACACACAAGCAGTGACTGTTGGATGTCCATCCAACGACCGTCGTGCTTCTTCAATCTCTGCTCTTCCTGCTCCAGCCGCTCAAACAAGCGTCGGCGGGACTGCCTGCTCCCTCCTCCTCGCGGACGGCTGTGCTACCGCGCAGGCCTCACCGCCCCACCGTACTCCCATCGCTGGCCTAGCCATCCCTCTACTCACCCACACCTTCTGTTATTCTCCGGCGACGGCAGACGAATGATACGTGTCCAACGTATCTATAATTTTTGATTGTTCCATGCTATTATGTATCCGTTTTTGATGTTTATAGGCTTTATTATACACTTTTATATTATTTTTGGGACAAACCTATTAACCCAGAGCCCAGTGCCAGTTTCTGTTTTTTTGCCTTGTTTCAGTGTTTCGCAGAAAAGGAATATCAAACGGAGTCCAAACGGAATGAAACCTTCGGGAGAGTTATTTTTGGAACGGAAGAAATCTAGAAGACTTGGAGTGTACGTAAGGGAAGCAACAAGGAAGGCACGAGGCAGGGGGGCGCACCCACCCCCTGGGCGCGCCCTCCACCCTCGTGGGCCCCTCGTGGCTCCCCTGGCGTATTTCTTCCTCCTATATATACCAATATACCCTAAAACCATCGGGGAACAGAACAGATCGGGAGTTCCGCCGCTACAATCCTCTGTAGCCACCAAAAACCAATCGGGACCCTGTTCCGGCACCCTACCGGAGGGGGGATCCCTCACCGGTGGCCATCTTCATCATCCCGGTGCTCTCCATGACGAGGAGGGAGTAGTTCACCCTCGGGGCTGAGGGTATGTACCAGTAGCTATGTGTTTGATCTCTCTCTCTCTCTCTCTCTCTCTCTCTCTCGTGTTCTTGAGATGGTACGATCTTGATGTATTGCGAGCTTTGCTATTATAGTTGGATCCTATGATGTTTCTCCCCCTCTACTTTCTTGTAATGGATTGAGTTTTCCCTTTGAAGTAATCTTATCGGATTGAGTCTTGAAGGATTTGAGAACACTTGATGTATGTCTTGCCGTGCTTATCTGTGGTGACAATGGGATATCACGTGATCCACTTGATGTATGTTTTGGTGATCAACTTGCGGGTTCCGCCCATGAACCTATGCATAGGGGTTGGCACACATTTTCATCTTGACTCTCCGGTAGAAACTTTGGGGCACTCTTTGAAGTTCTTTGTGTTGGTTGAATAGATGAATCTGAGATTGTGTGATGCATATCGTACATGCCCACGGATACTTGAGGTGACATTGGAGTATCTAGGTGACGTTAGGGTTTTGGTTGATTTGTGTCTTAAGGTGTTATTCTAGTAAGAACTCTATGATAGATTGAACGGAAAGAATAGCTTCGTGTTATTTTACTACGGACTCTTGAATAGATCGACCAGAAAGAATAACTTTGAGGTGGTTTCGTAACCTACAATAATCTCTTCGTTTGTTCTCCGCTATTAGTGACTTTGGAGTGACTCTTTGTTGCATGTTGAGGGATAGTTATATGATCCAATTATGTTATTATTGTTGAGAGAACTTGCACTAGTGAAAGTATGAACCCTAGGCCTTGTTTCCTAGCATTGCAATACCGTTTACGCTCACTTTTATCATTAGTTACCTTGTTGTTTTTATATTTTCAGATTACAAAAACCTATATCTACCATCCATATTGCACTTCTATCACCATCTCTTCGTCGAACTAGTGCACCTATACAATTTACCATTGTATTGGGTGTGTTGGAGACACAAGAGACTCTTTGTTATTTGGTTGCAGGGTTGCTTGAGAGAGACCATCTTCAACCTACGCCTCCCATGGATTGATAAACCTTAGGTCATCCACTTGAGGGAAATTTGCTACTGTCTTACAAACCTCTGCACTTGGAGGCCAAACAACGTCTACAAGAAGAAGGTTGTGTAGTAGACATCAAGCTCTTTTCTGGCGCCGTTGCCAGGGAGGTGAGTGCTTGAAGGTATATCTTTAGATCTTGCAATCGAATCTTTTTGTTTTATTGTTTTATCACTAGTTTAGTCTATAAAAGAAAACTACAAAAAAATGGAATTGAGTTTGCCTCATACACTTCATCTTTTTAATATCTTTCGTGAGAATGATGGGAAGGTAAATTGTGCTCAAGTGCTAGAAGAAGAAATCTATAAAATGTTTGGCACTAAATCTTTGTATGATGAGCATGATTGCAATGTTGTTAGTATGAATTCCTTGAATATCCATGATGCTAATGATATGCAAAGCCACAAGCTTGGGGAAGCTATGTTTGATGAAGATGATATTTTTTGTCCCCCAAGTTTTGAGAGCAAATTTATTATGATGAAAGCATGCCTCCTATTTATGATGATTATATTGATGAAAGTGGATTTGGAGAGGTCATGACTTTATTTAGTGATGAATCCACTATTTCGGAAGAGGTTCCAATTGATTGTGAGAATAAAGTTGCTATCTATAATGATTATTGTGATGAAACGTATGCTATAAAGAATAAAGATAACCATGAAACTTGTCATCATGATTTTAATTTTCAATTGGATTATGCTTCACATGATAGTTATTTTGTTGAGTTTGCTCCCACTACTATTGATGAGAATAAATTTGCTTATGTGGAGAGTAGTAAATTTTCCATGCGTGTAGATCATGAAAAGGATGCTTTATGTGATGGATATATTGTTGAATTTATTCATGATGCCACTGAAAATTATTATGAGAGAGGATCATATGCTTCTACATATTGCAATAATATCAAATTTCCTCTCTATGTGTTGAAAATCTTGAAGATTTGCTTGTTTTGCCTTCCTATGCTAGTTGACTATTGTTCCCATAAGTTGTTTGCTCACAAAATCCCTATGCATAGGAAGTGGGTTCGACTTAAATGTGCTAGTCATATTCTTCATGATGCTCTCTTTGCGTTTCAATTCTTATCTTTTATGTGAGCATCATTGAAATCATCATGCCTAGCTAGGGGCATTTAACGATAGCGCTTGTTGGGAGGCAACCCAACTTTATTTTAGTTTCTTGCTTTTTGGTTCTGTTTAGGAATAAATAATCTATCTAGCATCTGGTTAGATGTGGTTTTATGTTTTAATTAGTGTTTGTGCCAAGTAGAACCTTTGGGAAGACTTGGGTGAAGTCTTTATGATCTTGCTGTAAAAAACAGAAACTTTAGCGCTCACGAGATTAGCTAAAACTTTTTACTGGAGAGTGATATTTAGTTGATTATTTTTGCATATGATTACTAGAAAAATTCCTCATCTCCACCAATTTATTTCAGAATTTTTGGAGTTCCATATTATACGTTTGATACAGATCAGTACAGACTGTTCTATTTTTGACAGATTCTGTTTTCTATGTGTTGTTTGCTTATTTTGATGAACCTATGGCTAGTAAAAGAGTTTATAAACCATAGAGAAGTTGGAATACAGTAGGTTTAGCACCAATATAAATAAATAATGAGTTCATTACAGTACCTTGAAGTGGTGTTTTTTTTTTCTTTCGCTAACGGATCTCACGAGTTTTCTGTTGAGTTTTGTGTTGTGAAGTTTTCAAGTTTTGGGTAAAGATTCGATGGACTATGGAATAAGGAGTGCCAAGAGCCTAAGCTTGGGGATTCCCAAGGCACCCCAAGGTAATATTCAAGGATAACCAAGCGTCTAAGCTTGGGATGCCCCGGAAGGCATCCCCTCTTTCGTCTTCATTCATCGGTAACTTTACTTGGAGCTATATTTTTATTTACCACATGATATGTGTTTTGCTTGGAGCGTCATTTTATTTTCTTCTGTTTTGCTTGCTGTTTGAATAAAATATCAAGATCTGAAATTCTTAAATGAGAGAGATTCTTCACTTAGTTGCATAATTATTCGGCTACTCATTGATCTTCACTTATATCTTTCGGAGTAGTTTGTCATTTGCTCTAGTGCTTCACTTATATCTTTTAGAGCATGATGGTGGTTTTATTTTGAAGAAATAGATGAACTCTCATGCTTCACTTATATTATTTTGAGAGTCTTAAACAACATGGTAATTTTCTTTGGTTATTAATTTAGTCCTAATATGATGGGCATCCAAGAGGGATATAATAAGAACTTTCATATAAAGTGCATTGAATACTATGAGAAGTTTGATTCCTTACGATTGTTTTGAGATATGAAGATGGTGATATTAGAGTCATGCTAGTTGAGTAGTTGTGAATTTGAGAGATACTTGTGTTAAAGTTTGTGATTCCCGTAGCATGCACGTATGGTGAACCGTTATGTGATGAAGTCGGAGCATGATTTATTTATTGATTGTCCTCCTTATGAGTGGCGGTCGGGGACGAGCGATGGTCTTTTCCTACCAATCTATCCCCCTAGGAGCATGCGCGTAGTACTTTGTTTCGATAACTAATAGATTTTTGCAATAAGTATGTGAGTTCTTTATGACTAATGTTGAGTCCATGGATTATACACACTCTCACCCTTCCACCATAGCTAGCCTCTCTAATACCGCGCACCTTTCGTCGGTATCATACACCCACCATATACCTTCCTCAAAACAGCCACCATACCTACCTACCATGGCATTTCCATAGCCATTCTGAGATATATTGCCATGCAACTTTCCACCGTTCCGTTTATTATGATGTGCTCCGTCATTGTCATATTGCTTTGCAAGATCATGTAGTTGACATCGTATTTGTGGCAAAGCCACCGTTCATAATTCTTTCATACATGTCACTCATGAGTCATTGCACATCCCGGTACACAGCCGGAGCCATTCATATAGAGTCATATTTTGTCCTAAGTATCGAGTTGTAATTCTTGAGTTGTAAGTTAATAAAAGTGTGATGATCATCATTATTAGAGCATTGTCCCAAGTGAGGAAAGGATGATGGAGACTATGATTACCCCATAAGTCGGGATGAGGCTCCGGACTAAAAAAGAGAGAGAGAGAGGCCAAAAAAAGAGAGAAGGCCCAAAAAAAATGAGAGAAAAAGAGAGAAGGGACAATGCTACTATCCTTTTACCACACTTGTGCTTCAAAGTAGCACCATGATCTTCATGATAGAGAGTCTCCTATGTTGTCACTTTCATATACTAGTGGGAATTTTCATTATAGAACTTGGCTTGTATATTCCAATGATGGGCTTCCTCAAAATGCCCTAGGTCTTCGTGAGCAAGCGAGTTGGATGCACACCCACTTAGTTTCTTTTTGAGCTTTCATACACTTATAGCTCTAGTGCATCCGTTGCATGGCAATCCCTACTCACTCACATTGATATCTATTGATGGGCATCTCCATAGCCCGTTGATACGCCTAGTTGATGTGAGACTATCTTCTCCTTTTTGTCTTCTCCACAACCACCATTCTATTCCACCTATAATGCTATGTCCATGGCTCACGCTCATGTATTGCGTGAAGATTGAAAAAGTTTGAGAACATCAAAAGTATGAAACAATTGCTTGGCTTGTCATTGGGGTTGTGCATGATTTAAATATTTTTGTGTGATGAAGATAGAGCATAACCATACTATATGATTTTGTAGGGATAGCTTGCTTTGGCCATGTTATTTTGAGAAGACATGATTGCTTTGTTAGTATGTTTGAAGTATTATTGTTTTCATGTCAATATTAAAATTTTGTTTTGAATCTTATGGATCTGAATATTCTTGCCACAATAAAGATTATATTGAGAATTATGTTAGGTAGCATTCCACATCAAAAATTCTGTTTTTATCATTTACCTACTCGAGGACGAGAAGGAATTAAGCTTGGGGATGCTGATACGTCTCCAACGTATCTATAATTTTTGATTGTTCCATGCTATTGTATTATCCGTTTTGGATGTTTATAGGCTTTATTATACACTTTTATATTATTTTTGGGACTAACCTACTAACCCAGAGCCCAGTGCCAGTTTCTATTTTTTTGCCTTGTTTCAGTGTGTAGCGACCAGACCTCAAATGGTCTGTGCTGCTGTGCACCAGTGTCATCCCTGGATCAGTAATGCTGACACGCACAGTACAAATGGAGGATTTATAACAGAGTAGCAATCACACACTTATTACATCGAATATCTCCAAAGAGAAAAGTATAATAAATATGGCTTAAGGCCATCTAAATACAATAACAGCGGAAGACTTGGAAGATAAGTGAGTCCATCAACTCCAGCGGCATCACTGAGTATAAGACCACGACCTAAGGCACCTTACTCGTCGTCTGAAAAGTCTGCAACATGAAATGTTGCAGCCCGAAAACGGGTCAGCACATGGAATATGCTGGCAATGTAACACATAGAGAATAATGAACAATAATAATGCTATGCTACATGCATATATGGCTGGTGGAAAGCTCTATGGTTAAAGTTTTTTTTTGCGGAAAGCCAATTTTTCCCTACTGCAAAGGAATAAATTTTTTATTTAACTATCATGGTGGTTGTTAAACATTGAGAAGGTACCTCCAACTCAATCCCAATTAAGTGTCATCATTAACCCAACAAAATTAATTAAAGTAACATGGTGATGAGATTCAAATGATAATCCAGGTACTAGATACTCAAATTGTCCATAACCGGGGACACGGCTAACCATGATTAGTTTGTACACTCTGCAGAGGTTTGCGCACTTTTCCCCACAAGACTTGATCGCCTCCGCTTGATTCTCACACTACATGATGTTTGAGAAACGGATGACCGAGACACAGCCTTTCAGGAACAATCACTCTTTACTCCGGATGGACAGTTACACCTACTTTCCCCTACATCTGCTAGCCCACCTCTTCAAGAGATCATGTAACCTACTCAACTATGCTAGAGCCCATAATAGCTTGTGGCTGCACACGGAAGTTTCCAGCATGAATAATCTTATGATCCCTTTGAGCCTGGGTGGCGGTCTTTATACAAACAGACAACACTGGGTTCTCCAGGTGCCTCAATCCACCCAGATGTGAGTTTTAGTTGCCACCTTAAGTAAACCATTATTAACAATGTCACATCTGTCATGAATATCACTCAAACCCAATCCACGTCTACGAGCATAGCATGGCAATATAATAGCAATGTAGAAGTAACTCCCAAGGGTTTGATAAATAAAACAGGAAATAGGTACTACCTCAACTACTTCCCAATACCCACAATTTAATTAGATCCTAACCATGCAATGTTTGAGGATTAGTACTAATGCAATAAAAACTGGGTATGGAAGGTATATGATCAAAGTGTTACTTGCCTTGCTGATGATCCGCGAAACCTAGCGAGTCGAAGTAACAAGCGGCACACTCCGGGTACTCTATCGCAAACAAACAAGCAAACAATAAGTACTCATCTAATGCACAGGTAAAACTCAAATGAAAGATCGAACCAGAAAGTTCAACTTAAGAACTCCGGTTTGCAAAAATAATCAACTCGAACGAAGCAACGAAAGTCAAACGGCGAAAGAAACAAGCTTCGTTTACTAATCTGGATCTAGGTCAAATTTTACAGTAGCAAGAACTTGTTTGAGTAGGTTAAACGGAAAGAGAATTTCGAGATGAAACTCTAGGCGCTTGGATCGCCTGATTCCGATAAACGAGCGAAAAGTTAAACAGAAACGAAGATTCGATCAGAAATCGAGATCTGAGATAATCGCGGAAGAATCCGACGAAAAAGAAAAATGGACGAACGGTTAAAGAACGTTCGTTCGTTAACAGAGAAAATCCGACGAATGCGTTCGCTAAAGCGAACGGGTTGGTGAACGTTCACAAAATAACAAACCGAAGAAATAAACCGATCTAGGGTTTTTTTTAAACGAACGGTTTAAAAAAAAAAACAAAA